>NW_028178688.1:0-23968 GCF_964030765.1 Micromesistius poutassou | reverse complement strand
CAGCCCCATTGAAGTGGATGGACGCTGAGCTTCAATAGGCAAATGCACTGTGACGCTACGGGAATGCATGAGAAGGAAATCGAGTCAGTTGGCCTGTGATAAGCAGCTGATTCTGAACAAACTCTGTGTTCTAACGCATTTTTAGTCAATGAAATGTTAACAAAACAGTATATATTTGACCATTTACTCTTTAGAAATTTTAGGGGAAGCTGAGCTTCCCTTGCAGTCTTAGAGAAATCGCCACTGATATATGGGTTACGAAGGTGAGGACAGTGGGTTGAGGGAGAGAGTGAGTGAAATGTAGCACAGTACATTTAGCAACATGGCATGTTTAATCCAACCTGTTTCTCACCTACTGTGTATGGTTAGCACACTAGCTAGCTAGTTACTAGCTGGTAGCTGACTGTGGCCCTTTGTGCAGGACGAGGCGAGGTCCCAGACCACCAGCCTGGGTGAGCGTCTGAAGGAGCTCCAGACCAGCCAGGAGAGGTCTGCTGCCCAGCTCCTGCAGCTCCAGGCCGCTCTGAAGGACTGCGTGGAGGGTGAGAGACCCAGGGGAACCATGGGACAGAACCACCAGATCTAAGTGTTCAAGGAGACGCTTCTGCTGAGGAACAGAAACCAAGCTAAAATAATACTGATAACATCACAGTTCTCATCAGTATGACTAATCTATCAGAAAGGAACGACATACACAACAATAAATAGTGATACACAAAACAGATGAATAAGTGAATGGTTCATTTGAAACAAACTGTAGCAGCAGTGTTTCACCGCAGGGGGCGGTGTTCCTGTGCTTTAACAGGTGTCTCTTTAACCTGCGTTTCCCCAGGCAAGCGGGAGGCGTCTGACCAGCTGCTCCGGGTGCAGAGCTCCCTGTGCGTGCAGGAGGAGGCGTGGCGTCAGGCCCAGCAGGAGAAGAGGAGCCTGGGGGAGGAGCTGATCAGGCTCAGGGTGGGCCTGCAGAGAGCCGAGGCCGAGTCCAGGAGCCTGCAGGTATGTTGAGGACCCCTGGATACCGCAGAATCCTCCAGCCACACAGGCAGTGGAGAAAACAAGGTTTACAACTAACAAGGACAGTTTTAATTGATTTAATTCATCACAGACCAATTTTCGTATGCATAATGTAGTGGAATGTAATATAGCATAGTGTAATTTATTTAATGGAAAGTCACGAAATATGGAATGTATCATAATGTTAAGGTAACCTTTATGTTAAGGTAATTTAAGGGTAACCTATATGTTAAGTTAATATTAAGGTAGTTTAAGGGAACCAATATGTAAAGATAATGTAAAGGTGACCTGCCTCCTCCAGGAGCGGCTGCATGGATCGGAGGCAGAGGCAGCGGCCGACCTCCAGAGGCTGCGGGAAGCCCGGGAGGCGGTGGAGGGCCGGGCCTCCCAGCTGGAGGTCGCCCAGCGGGTGGCGGAGGGGGAGCGGCAGCGGGCCGTGGGCCGTGCCGCTGAGCTGGACGCCCAGCTGGGGGCGCTGAGGGGCCGGCTGGCGGAGCAGGGGGAGGAGCTGGCCGCCAGCGTGGAGCGCGGCGCCGCACTGGTGCTGGGCGAGGAGCGGCTGGTGGCAGCGCTGGCCCGGGCGGAGCAGCAGGAGGCGGGGCTGAGGGAGGATCTGCGCCGGGCGGCGGGCTCGTTGTCTAGCAACCGGAGGAGCGCCGGAGCCCTGCAGGAGGAGGCGGGGCAGCTGCAGCGGGCGCTGGCCAGCAGCCAGGAGGACCGCAGGGTGCTGCAGGTAACCAGGCGCTTGGGCATGCCTCCTACCCTGAGGGGGGCAGACCACGGCCTTACACCTCAGGCTGGGGGTTCATGTCTGAGGGTGGGGGACAGACCACGGCCTTACACCTCAGGCTGGGCGTTCATGTCTGAGGGCGGGAAGCAGACCAGGTCTGGCTGGACGGGCTGTTTCACTTTTCTTGCTTCACATTGTTTTTCGGCCAACCATGTCGGCTGGGATCTCTAAGAACCTTATTTGTGAAGAAAAACTCGACCCGACGTAGTAAACTGTAAAAAAGTGTAAAGGTTTCAAATCAACAATATAAGAGCCACTGTAGAAATGAACTATACAATATTAAATACCCTCTGGAAGCCTCATCCACTCCCCTGAATGAGTTTCTCTTTGGTAGAACATCTCTGTAATGAAACAGGAAACAAGACGCCACTCCGTCCCTCCAGTTCCTGCTCTCCATAAGTTCTGCTGTAACTTAGTAGGACTGCTGGAGCCCAGATTACTAACCACACGATGAGATATTACTTTGTTGATATAACTCAGGTGTCACAGCACAAAGTACCGGACAAGCAATAAAAAAAACGTGAATAAAAGTTAAACTAAATGTGAAAATATGAATGTAGAAAACATCTATTTACACAATAGGAGTAGTAGCAATGTAAATGTTTACCCAAAAAATCTGATAGTAAACATGAGAGACAGCTGACCCGTTAATGAGCAGGGTGATTCATCGTTAGGCTCCGGGAGCAGAGACTGCAGCGACCGGCGGAATTAAACTCGCGGCATAATATTTACTCAGGCAGGTCACATAAAACAAACGAGCAGAGCAGTAAACCTTCTTAGTTTTTCTAAGATGTTTAATTTAACTGGGGAACATGATGAATTGCCGGCCCTTCTGTTGCCACACTTTGATTTAAAACTAATTCGCCGTGGCGTTCTGAGTTCTGGAGGATGGCTGGGTTGTTCTTGGTCTTGTTGACCTAGCGGTGGGTTTTCCGGAGGACACAGAGGACCTGGGCAGTAAAACACTGCCCAAAACTTGTTAATCCTCCTCTGAGCTCCTATTCAGAGCTCCTCCTCAGAGCTCCTCCTCAGAGCTCCTCCTCAGGGCTCCTCCTCAGAGCTCCTCCTCAGGGCTCCTCCTCAGAGCTCCTCCTCAGGGCTCCTCCTCAGAGCTCCTCCTCAGAGCTCCTCCTCAGGGCTCCTCCTCAGAGCTCCTCCTCAGAGCTCCTCCTCAGGGCTCCTCCTCAGAGCTCCTCCTCAGAGCTCCTCCTCAGAGCTCCTCCTCAGGGCTCCTCCTCAGAGCTCCTCCTCAGAGCTCCTGGCCTCCAGTTGGTCCAGCCGTTTTAAAGATGTTGGACAAACAAAAACACGGCGCTGTCATATAAATCTTTTTTATTCCGCCCGGAAACTTTGGTCAGGCCGCCGCCAACGCAAAGAGGACAAGCTCTGCCCTGCTGCACTCAGCACTACCTCTGTCAGAGGCTAAAGAGGCTAACGAGAGGCTGAAAAGGAGGCTAACAAGAGGCAGCAGGATCAGAGGCTAACGGGAGGCTAACGAAAGGCAGCAGGGTCAGAGGCCTAACAAAAGGGACCAGGATCAGAGGCTAATGAGAGGCAGCAGGATCAGAGGTTAATGAGAGGCAGCTGGATCAGAGGCTAATAAGAGGCAGCAGGATCAGAGGCTAATGAGAGGCAGCAGGATCAGAGGCTAATGAGAGGCAGCTAGATCAGAGGCTAATGAGAGGCAGCAGGATCAGAGGCTAATGAGAGGCAGCTGGATCAGAGGCTAATGAGAGGCAGCAGGATCAGAGGCTAATGAGAGGCAGCTGGATCAGAGGCCTAACGAGCGGCAGCTGGATCAGAGGCCTAATGAGCGGCAGCTGGATCAGAGGCCTAACAAGCGGCAGCTGGATCAGAGACCTAATGAGCGGCAGCTGGATCAGAGGCCTAACGAGCCGCAGCTGGATTAGAGGCCTAATGAGTGGCAGCTGGATCAGAGGCCTAACGAGCGGCAGCTGGATCAGAGGCCTAACGAGCGGCAGCTGGATCACAGACCTAATAAGAGGCAGCAGGGTCAGAGGCTAACGAGAGGCGGAAGGACACACACAGAACAGGCTGGGGTCATGACGGCATGACGTTGATGAAGCCAACACAGCATTGGATGAAGGCCATTCAGCTCCTCTACATGTTGTTCCTCTGTGAACCCAGGTCTTCTCTGTGTCTCACAGCAGTGTGTTCCTTTGCAGGAGCAGCTGGATGCCCTGAGGGATGCCCTGTCGGAGAGCAAGCGGCTGAACCACACGCTGACTGAGCGCGCTCACAGCCTGCAGACGGCTGTGGAGACGCAGCAGCTGGAGGCCTCGGAGCTGGAGAAGCAGAGCAGCGCTTTGAAGCAGGTGACCACCAGGCGCTGGGTTACATAAATAATCATACTGTCCTCTATTCAGTATGGAGTAAGAAATAAGTAAATATGTCTTAAACATAATTTAGAATTGTATATCTTTATTATAAATATAATAGTATTCTATAATAGAATATAATTTTGTATTTATAATATAGATATGATATAGAATTTTATATTTATAATCTTATATTCTATAAAAAAAGAGTAATTCAAGTAATTCACTGTAGTGGCACTGGAGGTCGAGCAGAAAACAGGATTCACTCTTGATTGGCTCATGAGGTCTGGGGCCGGGTCCCATTTGAACCAATCGGAAGCAGTTGCTGCGGCCGGTCAGTATTGAGGCTGATGGTGTGCCCGTCGAATGTTTCCCAGGCGCTGAAGCGGCAAAAGGAGGTGGGGCTAGAGGCCCAAGGCTCCGCCCAGCAGCTTCAGCAGGAGAGGGAGGGGCTCCAAGAGAGGCTGAGAGCCCTCCAGATCACCGTGACGACGCTGCAGACGGAGCGTGGCGAGCTGGAGAGGAGCGTGGAGCGGCAGGGGAGGGACAAAACCTTGCTGCGCAAGGCCCTGGAGAAGGTGGGTCCGTCCCTTCGCATGGGAAGGTGGGAGCCGTCCCTCAGAGTGTCACACCCTGGTGGACAGACAGGGTGTTGGCTCAGTCCCTCTCGGGCCTGGTGGAGCCCTGAGTCCTCACCAGGGGGGCGTGAGCAGCTTGGGGGAGGGGGGTTCTTTGTGATACCTACACAATCTGAGCTTCCGGTCTGAGCTTCATGGACCAGCCTCCTCCCCGATGAGGAGGTACATGAAACCGGTACACCTCAGCTGGTTCCATTGAGAAGTGCCCAGGCCGCTGCGATCTTCATCTAATCATGAGGGAGGGGTGGGGTCCGGTGTGGATGAAGGGGTTCCCACGGCGACGTGGGGGGGCAGGAGGTACAGCAGGCTGACCTCCAGGTGTCTCCTCCAGGCGGAGCTGCAGAGGCTGAGGAGTGAGGAGGAGGTGGTGCTGGGCGGCCAGGAGAAGGTGCGCCTGGTTGAGGCACTGCAGGGCCTGGAGCAGGACCTGACGGAGAACCAGGTGGAGCTGCAGAGCCTACAGGTCAGAGGTCAAAGCATCGCTCAACTGTTGGAAGTCAGACTTTGGATCCGTGTCTAAAGTCAGACATGGGGGCAAGCTGGCTGAATGGGGTGTTTCTTTCTCTCACTTCGTATTTGTTTCGGCAAATCATGTAGCGGGAGACGGGATCTTTAAGTGCGTAATTGACAATAACAAACTCGGCCAGCAGTAGTGAGCTGTTGGGGGGGGCTGAATGGCTATGCAGAATCTAGGTGAACTCTGAACAAGTGAGTTTTGAGTCCCCGTAACGAAGCAGGAAACAAGGCGTTACTCCTCGTGACTCCCTTGAAATGAGCCCTAATGAGCCCAGCTTCTATGGCTGCAGAGCGAGGAGAAGACCTTCCTTCCTGAGAAGTAACCAGGAGTCGTGGTTGCTCCTCCCTCCAGGCGCGGTACTCTGAGCTGGGCCACGCCCAGTCCCAGCGCCTCTTGGAGGAGACGGCGCGCCACGCCCAGGAGATGGAGGCGGAGACGGGCCGGCTGCGGGCCGCCGGGCTGCAGGCGGAGCGGGCCCTGGAGAGCCGGGAGAAAGCCCACCGCCAGCGGGTCAAGGGTCTGGAGGGCCAGGTCGGTAGTCAGACACCCCCACACTGTACATAGTGCTGCCCAAGGGCCGCTGAGCAAAGCACGTGGGATAGCTGGATGGCCTGCAGGCTGTCATAGCATAGTCTTTAACATCTGTTGGTGGTGTTTGACTGGTTGATTGGTTGGTTGGTGGTTTGTTGACTGGTTAGTTGACTGGTTGGTTGACTAGCTGGTTGACTAGTTAGTTGAGCTGGTTGGGTGACTGGTTGATGGTGTGTTGGTGGTTGACTCATTTTTTGGTGGTTGACTGGTTGACTGGTTGGGTGACTAGTTGATTGGTGTTGGTGGTGACGCTGCGTCTCTGCGTCCCTCAGGTCCTGACGCTGAAGGAGCAGCTGGACGAGGACATGAGGAGGCGCCAGGTCCGCACCCACAAGGTGCTGGGGTCCAAACCCAGCCCCAAGCACTGATCCTAGGCTCCAAACCCAGCCCCAAACACTGATCCTGACCCAGGTCCTAGGGTCCAAACCCAGCCCAAAATCCAGCTCTTAGCTTTAATCTATTTAGTTCTAGCACTCTAACTCCACTCTAATCAGAGTTGGGGTCGAATTTTTCTGGGATTCGACTCCAGCTCTTTCTCAGTCATTACAAAAGGTGCTGATTCTAACCCAACTCCTAACTGTGATCCCAGAAGATGCCACGGGTTCCAACAGTCATCTTACAGGCTGATGGGCTCTGAACCTAACTGATATGTTCTCAAACAAGGTGCTGAGGTTCAAGCCCACACATTTCTTGGGTCGGCTTCTTATAGATGCCGACCCAAGAAACGGCTTCTTATAGATAATAAATAGAAATAGAGCATTTGGGTCATGTCTCCTTGTTTTAACCACACACACACACGTACACACACACATACACACACACACACACACACACACACACACACACACACACACACACACACACACACACATCCAGACACACACATACACACACACACACACACACACACACAGCCCCACATCCATCCACAAACACACACACACGTGTACACTGTGCTGGGGTTCATGAATGCAGGAAAGCAGAACAACAACAAACAATGGTGGTTCTGTTTATCCGCGTTCACCGCCGCCAACAAATGTTTGGAGGATTTTCCCTGAGCTGGCGGACCACCTCTGGTCTGGTCCGAGGGTTATGAAACGGCCTGCACTCAGACCCCCACCCGACCACGAGACCCGCATTGTCCTAACGAGGTTGAAAGCGCTTTGTCACGATGTGTTCTCGTGCCGCGCGATGAGACGGGAAGCAAACTTAATAATCCGATGTTTACATTCCCCGGGCCGCGGGGTGACTGATGCTGTGAGAGTTTTAACATTATTCTGCTCTTTGATTCCTGATTGTTGAAAAGGGTCCTAGTTATGTGCCATGATTTCCATACTTGATTATTGTGAAATGTTTTGTGTGATCACGGATCACGAATGCCAAGGATGTTTGTGTGTTAAATCCACTTAAGTATTTGTGTTTCTTGGCGACTTACTTAATATATCTGAGACTAATGATTATCGAATGAGCGACATTAAATCAAGTGTGTACTGAATAGGTCTCATGTCTTTGTACGTGTGTGTGTGTGTGTGTGTGTGAGTGGGGGGGGGGGGGGGGGTAGGGGGGTAAGAGGGGGGCGAGAGACATTGAGTGGCTGTGTGGGTGTTTATGTAGAGTCTGTGGGCAACAGCATGACCTTTGCCCTCTCTGGTCTGGTCTGTATGATCCTGTCTCTGTGTGTGTGTGTCTGTGAGTGTATTTTTTATTTGTCCTGATCCCCTGATTCCTCATTCAATGTTCCATTAGAACCAACACAACCTAGAACAGTTCTCCTGTTTGAACTGTTCTCCTGTTAGAACTGTTATCATATTAGAACTGTTCTCCTCCTGATAGAACTGTTCTGTGTGTTCCTGAGAGCACTGTAGCGTGTGCTGGTATGCTGGGAAGCTGCACGCTCCTCCACCGAGGGAGAGAGAGAGAGGGGGAGAGAGAGAGAGAGAGGGGGGGAGAGAAGAGAGAGAGGGAGGAGGCGGAGCCGAGGCCCTGATTCCTTTTAAATGCAGCCCTTTCATTATCATAGCTCCGCCCACTGCTTATCCAGTTACCGGCCCCTCTCCCGCTATTGGTGGGAGGGCTTTAATTATGCAAGGTAGCTGGTCCCTGTGGGGGAGGCGGGGCCTGCGCTGAAAGAAGTCCTTTGGCAGGCAGAATAGGGCTTTTATTGAAGAACCATTAGGGACCAAATCGCTTGTTTAGAGAAAAAAAAAAAAAAAAGGAAGAAAAAAAAAGCTGAACTCCTCCGCTGAAGAAGTCTTCTCCCACTTCTGCTCTCACTGGTGAAGCAGCAGCAGCAGCACAGGAGGAGCAGCACACACAGAGCCCAGCCACTCTGCAGCAGAATGCCAGGAATCCACCGCAGCCCTGTCCCACCTTACACCCGGACCCCCTGAATCCTCCAGAGCAAAACCACCACCTGGCAGACTGGGACCTGAGAGACACCAGGACCAGAGAGACACCAGGACCTGAGAGACACCAGGACTGAAGAGACACCAGAAGAGAGACAGAAGAGACCAGCCAGTAGTCCGTCCACTCGCAGAGAAAGACCAGAGCCTGAGAGAGAGGACACCAGGACCGGATGAACCCTGAAACCAGAGAGACCTGAGAGATACAGGAGTCCAGAGAGAGACCTGAGACTGGACCACAGAGACCCACTCTGGGATCAGACCGAGACCAGAGAGACCGGAACCTGGGAGAAAGGACCAGGTGTCCACCAACAGAGAGAGAGACCGGACTTTTAAGAGAGAGAGAGGCCAGAGACACCAGAACCAGAGAGAGAATAGAACCAGAGAGAGAGAGAAGAACCAGAGAGAGAGCATAACCTTGGAGCTCGAGACCAGAGGAGCCGGCAGTAGAAGCACGTGAGAGGAGCTGCCACAACGCTCTCTCCTGTCCCCCTCTGCCCGGGTCGACACAGCCACAGGTGTCCCTCCTCCCTCTTCTCTCCTCCATCTACTCCCTCTCCTCTCTCTCCTCTCCTCCTCCCTCTCCTCCCTCTCCTCCTCTCCTCTCCTCCTCCCTCTCCTCTCCTCCTCTCCTCTCCTCTCTCTCACTCGTCGGGGCCTTGGGGGAGCGTGTGTGTCCGTGGCCCAGAGAGGGAGAGGCGATGCGGGCGTGGGGGGGTCTGAGGGCCCTGGAGGTGGTGCTGCTGGTCCTGAGCGCCCTGCTCCGTGGGGCAGGGGGGGTGGTGGCCCTGGAGGACATGTACCCCTTCGGCCCCGAGCAGGGGGACACACGGACCAGCGCTCAGGATGATGGGGGCTCCGGCCTGGTGGAGATCTCCCTGGGGTTCCCCTTCTTCGGAGACAAACACAACGGCCTCTATGTGAGTACACACACACACACACACTCAGAGGTCACACACACACACTCAGAACTCCTACACACACACACACACACACACACAAACAGACTTGATCTCCGAAAGAGCATCCTGAGGTGAATGGGTTTGATGTGTGTGTGTGAGTGAGTGAGCCTGTGTGTGTGAGTGTGTGTCTTTGTATTTTTGTATGTTTTTGCTAGCACATGTATTTTGTACGTGTGTGTTTGTGCATAGCTCGGCATACTTTGCGTGTGGTATGTGTGTTTATTTAGTGTGTGTGTGTGTGTGTGTGTTTGTGTGTGTACATGGCTGTATGTACCTATTTGTATGTTTGTATTTTATGTGTGCGTTTGTGTATATGTGTGTTTGAACATGTGTACATACATGTGTGTGAATATGCTCTGTGTCCTCTATGTGTGTGTGCGTGTGTGTGTGCGTGTGTGTGTGTGTATGTGCGCACACACACACACACACACACACTCAAACACACACCTAGCTGGAGAAGGGTTGGTGTGTCGATGGCTGCGTGGCTATGGAGCATCTGTGAGCCATTCCATCGCAGGTCGCAGCTCAAATATGCGGTGCGGCCGGGCGGAGCTGACGTTCACTGCTGAGCTTTGATCAGAGGCTGCAGCCTGCAGCCGCCCGGACCCACAAATGAACACCACCTGCTGGGCTCTCAATGCACCACAGCCTGCCTCACTCACGGCCCTGGTACCTGGTGTACCTGGTGCACCACACACACACACACACACACACACACACACACACACACACACACACACACACACATTTTAAAAGTCCTTACACACATACACACACACACACACACACATCTTTAAAGTCCTCACACAGTGTTCAAAGTGCCACTGGAGTCACGGTGGTACCATGGCAACAATGGGCAAAGTGCATAATGTTTCTAATCTCAGCGTTGGGGGATGAGACCCGGTGAGGTCATGTCCCAACACGGCGTGTCCAGAGTTGTCCAGGGTTAGCCTGCAGGGCTAGCCTGCACACCTGCGGCCCAGATTGTGTTGGTTCTGCTGCGGCCGCTCAGCAGGGATGACCTCAGAGGCGTGCACTGGCTCACGATCACAACACACTACTGACCCTCAGCGAGAGAGAGGGAGGGAGGAAGGGGGGAGGGGGAGAGGGAGGGGAGGGGGGAGGAGGTGGGAGGGAGGTACAAACTAGGGAGGGAGAAAAAAATGGGCAGGGAGAGAGAGAGAGGGAGAGAAAGAAGGGGATAAAAATAGCACAATTGTTGAAATCCAATACACCAGGTTGCGAGCCAGCGGTGAATCAAGACCTGATAAGACGCGGACAGAGAGCTACAGCGGGTTTTTGTCCCTCAGATCTCGGTTCAGATCCCGTAAACAATAACTTCAGCATGAGTTGAACGGCGGTCAGAACTCACTTCTAATCTGAGAGAATGAAAGAGGAGGCGGGCTGCTTAAATGATTGTATGAAGTCCCGATCTCGCTGAGTGCCTCCGCTAGATCCACCCAACATCTGCTCGACCAAATGACTGAGAGGAGCAGCGATACAGCTTCTAGTAGCAGGTGATATTTCAGCCGCGGCCCAGCGTGGATTCTCTCTTGCTCCCCGGGGGCCAGCTCGGAGCGCTTGGGCGTCTGCCACATGGAAGCCTCGGAGCTGATGTTTGCAGAGCCTGTTCCTGAACGTCCCCCGATGTCACGATCACAGCCCGGTGCACCTCGCTGCTCAGCCTCCAGAGTCCTCACTACTGCCTCCTGAGACACGCCCTCAACCGCAGCCTCCAGGCTCCTCACTACTGCCTCTTGAGACATGCCCTCAACTTCAGCCTCCAGCCTCCTCACTACTGCCTCCTGAGACACATTGAGACACCGCATCCTCCAGCCTCCTCACTACTGCTTCCTGAGAAATGCTCTCACCTCAGCCTCCAGCCTCCGCACTACTGCCTCCTGAGATCATGGATATCATCAGAGTTCCATTCAAGGTTCCCTCCGAGCCCCCACCCCTCCTGTGGGGGCTCCCACACATCGCTGGGAGTCCCCATGTCCCCACAAACTCCACCATCTCCTCCCCATCACCACCCCTCCCTTCTGGACCCGCCCCGTCCAGCTGGGTTAACTGGGCAGGTACCGGTTCAATCCCGGCTGAGCGGAGAAGGGGAGAGGGAGGAGAGAAGGGGAGAGAGGAGAGGAGGAGAGGAAAGGAGGCGGAGGAGAGGAGGGGGAGAGGAGGAGAGGAAAGGAGACGAGAGGAGGAGAGGAGGGGGAGAGGAGAGGCAGGAGGTTGAAGGGCAGATCTTAGAGATGGTTCACGAGGAGCTTATGATCAAAGGCTGTGACTGATCGCCTGCCGATTGGATGGATGTACACACACATACACACACGCGCACACGCACACGCACACACACACAAACACACACACACACACACACACACACACTGTAAATACATATTTATGTAGCATAATGTACAAAAACCACACATACACTCACACACGCTGTACAGATTGTGGTTTGTGGAGGAATCTGACGAATTAGCGCTGGCGCGTCATGTGAGATCACGGCTGAGTGGAGCTTGAATGTGTTGAGAACACGTAGCTCCTCGCGCTAACATCTGCTAGCGCTCATCTGAGCCACCGCTAGCCGGGAGCTCCCGCTCTCCCAGGGCTGGGGGGGGGGTTAGTTTGAGTGTGTGGTTTGTTGAGTGTACGTAGCGTTCTACATCAATATGTATTCCTTACAGTGTGTGTGTGTGTGTGTGTGTGTGTGTGTGTGTAAGTGTGCGTGCCGACTAGAATAGCTTAATAGAGTGTTACAACGCCGGAATCACACCTGGTTTTGTTACGGAGATCTTCTATGAAGAGAAACTGTTTTGCGTGATGATGAAGCTTTTTATGTATTTCTACAGTGGCCAGTCTACATACTGTGTATATGATTTATGTTTCACTGCTGCTGGCTGAGTTTATCTTCGCTGTTATTAGCCAATTATGTGCCGACAGAATCCTGCTTCGAGCAACATGACTGGTCGAAACATTTATGAAGCAAAAGAAAGAGAAACGCCCCCTTCAACAAGATTTGAGCCCCCAGCCTCCATACTTTACATCAGTGATCGGAAGTCTCATTTTTGAGACTAGAGTGAAGAGGAGGAAGCAGCCATCTTGGTGAGGTTAGGGAGTTGGGAGAGGAGGAGGCGGCCATATTGTTGCGGTCAGGGTGTTGGGAGCGGAGGAGGGGGCCATATCGTTGAGGTCAGGGTGTTGGGAGCGGAGGAGGGGGCCATATCGTTGAGGTCAGGGTGTCGGGAGAGGAGGAGGGGGCCATATCGTTGAGGTCAGGGTGTCGGGAGAGGAGGAGGGGGCCATATCGTTGAGGTCAGGGTGTCGGGAGAGGTGGAAGTGGCCATGTTGTCCTGGGTCGGTCTGCGGGTTCCTTCGATGTTATGGCGGTTTATTTTGGCTCTCCATTTCCAGATTAAAGTTTGTTTTTCTCCTAAATAGAGAGAGAGAGAGAGAGAGAGAGAGAGAGAGAGAGAGATAGAGCGAGAGAGAGAGAGAGAGAGAGAGAGAGAGAGAGAGTTCAACTACATTCGGACTGCATTTCATAAAGCAGTTTTCTTACCTATGGCCACTGAAAAGGGTGGGGGTTGGAGAAAGTGAGAGAGATATATTGACTGTCAGACTGACATCTTTCCCTCACATCATGATATACAGCAGACACATAACTGGGTTGCAGGACAGTTCAGTTGTTTGCTTCCCATAGATTGACCAGTCATGGTTCCCAGTCTAACCAGGAATGGTTCCCAATATAACCAGGTATAGTTCCCAGTATAACCAGACATGGTTCCCAGTATAACCAGGTATGGTTATCAGTATAACCAGGTATGGTTCCCAATATATCCAGTCATGGTTCCCAGTATGACCAGCGCAGCGCTGCAGTGTTGGGCCCAGTCCGACAGTAGGTGTGCCGGTTCCTTGTGCGGTCAGCTCCGTGCCAGAGTCCGTATTTAATAGGACTGTCAAACAGGAAGGAGAGCGCGTTCCTCTAAGCTCTTCCAGATGCTCAGCAGATTGGATTATGGGACTAGAGCGTGGAACCCTCTCTGGTGACCCTGGTCTCTAACACTCCTCTCTCTGTACGACGCTCCCCGTCCACAACCAGTCTGTCCGTACAGCTCGGGCACTTCATGCCCTCCCTCCCCCTCTCCTCTCATTCTCCCCTCTCCTCTCTCTCTCTCTCTCTCTCTCTCTCTCTCTCTCTCTCTCTCTCTCTCTCTCTCTCTCTCTCTCTCTCTCACCTCTCTCTCTCTCTCTCTCTCTCTCTCTCTCTCTCTCTCTCTCTCTCTCTCTCTTCCCTCCTGTGGTGTACCATGCTTCTCTGCTTGACCTCCACCACCACTGCCTTCACCCCCCCTCACCACCATTCAATCCCTCCCACCACCACCCCTCTACCCCCCACCTCCTCCTCCCCCCAAGCCCTCCACCCCCGGATCAGGTACCCTCAGCACCTCCACCGTCTCCCCAAAGCTGCGGTCGGCAAATTAACCGCCGGGCCAAAGAAAACTTCCTCTGCTCTGGAGACCTTGGAAGTCCTAGGTTGCCATGGTTTCCGTATGACAGCCCATAACCCGGGTGCCGTGGCGACACCTGTCACCGCCGGTCACATGGTCCTGGGTGCTGAGAGGAGAGCGGCTGAGGTCATGGTCAGGGTCACAGTGGGGAACCAGATGGCATGATGGGTAAAACATTCCTCCACCTCATGAGGAAAGAGAAGACTTTGTTTTCACCCGGATTCTACTATTCTCCACCTTTAACTAGGGTATGCTCTACTACGACACTACTACTATAATACAAGAACAGACTAAGAATTTAATCCAATATTAAAACCAAAGGTTATCGTGTTGTCTTCCTACCGTCTCACTGATTGGCAAAGCAGTGGTCTTCCTCCTGGATATCACCCAGTGAAGTTTAGCTCCCAGTGTTCCCAGCAGCTCTCTGATCTCATCAGGGCTCTCTGAGAGATCACTTTCAGAAACCTTCACTTCACATCAACTATCTCAGAGGTCATTAGGATTTTCAACCATCAGACTAGGCTCCAGGTGTTGACTAGACCTTGTGTTGCTGAGCTCTTTAATACTTGGTTCCTCTGGACTCTGAGGCTCAGCTCACAGATCACCACAAGACTGAAGTCTCTTTGTTTGATTTCATTTGTTTAATCCAAGGTGAGGCGAGGCTGAGGGCCATCAAAGCATTAGTAAGAAGCTCCACCAAGGACTGTCCTGTCGCCTGGCTAGAACAGACAGGGAACAGGACCCCCAGAGTGTCTCCAGGCGGATCAGGATCTCTCTCTCTCTCTCTCTCTCTCTCTCTCTCTCTATCTTTCTCTCTCTCTATCTCTCTCTCTCTCTCTCTCTCTCTCCCCCTCTCCCCTCTTTCTCTCTCTCTCTCTCTCCCTCCCTCTCTCTCTCGCTCTCTCTCTCTCTCTCTCTCTCTCTCTCTCTCTCTCTCTCTCTCTCTCTCTCTCTCTCTCTCTGTGTGAGCGGGTAGGTTTTCACAGCTGCAGCTGTGAGACAGCATGAAGGTAGCGTTTGTTCGCTACATGGGAAGTTCAAACATCCGTTGTGGCAGCGGCGGCCATGTTGGGGCCGGCTCCTGTTTGCTCGGAGCGGGAACACCCTGACCCGTGTTCGTCCACCATCCTGTTTCCCCCCGCCCAGGTTCAAGGCCTGGAAATACAGGCAGGAAACCCCCCGCCCTAGAGGCCTTGATACACGCATTAAACACTCTGATACCTTGTTGGACACAAAGAGCATCAACACAGTGTGTTACTGTACCAGCTGGGTTCAAACATCTTGTTGTAGCTTTGTGAAGCTACAGCAAGAATGACAACTATGAATGACTGCAATTTGTACCAATGTGATGAGTGTTGGGGAATGTGTGAACGTTGAATGTGTTTTCCCATGGTGTGTTTTTAAAGAGCTGACATTCCTCAGGTGGTTGCTCTGGGTCTGGGAAGGGGTCAGGGGGTCAGGGGTCATAGGTAGCCTCCCCTTTGAGAGCCCTGCCTCTCGGTCATAACTGGTTGCAATGGCCGCTTAACCACACACAAATACTAAAAACTAAAAGTAAACCCCTTGTACTGTAAACACAATGTCAATGTGATGTTAAAGCAATGTAAACATAACTTTAACATGAGGTTAACAAAATTAAAAAGTAGTGTAAATATCATGTCAGCATAACGTAAACGTAACATTAACGTAGAGTAAACAAAATGTAAACCTAGTGTAAATGTCTTGTAAACATAATGTAAACAGAATGTAAACAGAATGTAAACGTAGTGTAAACACAATGTTAACATAATGTTAACCTGGTGTAAACGTAGTGTAAGCATAACGTAAAGATAATGTAAATCCGGTGTCCCCGCCCCGTGTGTCTCCAGGTCAACAACAACGGGCTGGTGTCCTTCCTGCGGGAGGTGTCCCAGTTCACCCCCGTGGCGTTCCCCATCGCCGGGGACCGCCGCGTGGTGGCGCCCTTCTGGGCCGATGTGGACAACCGGCGGGCGGGGGAGGTGTTCTACCGGGAGAGCCTGGACCCCGGCACCCTGCAGCGGGCCACCGCTGACGTCAGGACCTACTACTCCGAGTTCCCCGGCTTCACGGCCACCTGGGTGCTGGTCTCCACCTGGCACCGCGTCACCTTCTTCGGAGGGAGTGCTGTCACTCCGGTAGGTCACACATGCACGCACCCACGTGCACACGCATACGCACACACGCACGCACGCACGCACGCACGCACGCACGCATTCACTCACTAACGCACTCACTCACTCACTCACCATCTCACTCACTCACTCACTCACTCACTCACTCACTCACTCACAGAAGAGCTGTCCACAGACGGTAGAACTCAAACAAAAACCTCTTTGGCTTTGACTGTTTAGGTTAAAGAGCTTCAGGAACTTTATGGAAGGAAAACGCCTACAGATTAATCTATTTTTCAAGAGGGTCGTTGAGAAGCAAACATCACGACAAAAACCCTAGATGCAGACACACTGGCATTCTCTGGCCCCTCAACCTCCGGCCCCAAGGTTCCTCACAACTCCATCACAAGAACAGATGAAGAGCAACCATGTGGGCTCTACTGTGACACTGTTTGGGCTGTAAATAACCAGCTAATTGGTGATGTGACTGATTCACAAATAAGCTCAGAGACACACTCATCACTTCAGGTTCTCTTTCAACACCTCCTCAAGCTGCTAGCTCACAGAGAGACTTATGCTGCCTTCACGTGCAATGGAAAAGACGATCCTTTCCATTTGTGAACTAGATATTACGAGTGCGTTGTGTTCAAGTGCTTTTGTTGTCGTAGTGAAATGAATCATGGCGGACCCACAGATCCTGACCTGTTACTGCTGAAAAGGTCAAAGGTTATCTCATCTCGGCAGCTTGTGTATCAAAATATTCTACGAGCTCTCCAGTGGAAATTACGGCGTGAGGGGGTATTCATGTGCAATTTTCACGTCGGCTTTTGGTATTTACCATAATTTCCATAACGCATTAATCCAAACTGGTCCACAGCGTCAGATACAGATGATATGATCTCAAAGCCTTCTCCCCCAGGCTCTTCGATACCGTGGATGAAGCTAAGTCCAGGTTGTCCTTGTGGATGTTCTTCTCCAGGTGAACACCTTCCAGGTGGTCCTGATCACGGACGGAGATCTGTCCTTCACCATCTTCCAGTACAACAACATCACCTGGACCACCGGCATGCATGCCAGCAGCGGGGGGGACGCCGCCGGCCTGGGGGGCATTGCCGCACAGGTAACCTGGCTACTAACCAATCACAGGTAACATCACCTTGCTGTTAACCAATCACAGGTAACATCACCTGGCTGCTAACCAATCACAGGTAACATCACCTGGCTGCTGACCAATCACAGGTAACATAGCCTGGCTACTAACCAATCACAGGTAGCATCACCTGGCTACTAACCAATCACAGGTTGCATAATGAGGCTACAAATAAATCCTAGGAAACAGGAAATATGGCTTCTTACTAGATATATTGGCTCAATTCCTTAGGGCATTTAGTGTGAGTGCGCCCGGCATGAATGTAAACAATGGCAACACAGCACTCATCTTCAACGTAGGGCCATTAGTATGGAGCTTACTTTACAAAATGTCTTCATAAAGACCAAAGTGATGTATTGCTGTTGTTTACATTCACAACACAAAATGCCCTTAGGCAGAATGGGCACAACAAAGAGATTTAGATAATGATATTGGTAACAGATGTTTCAGTGAAACAAGGCGAGACGGTTACAATGGTTTGATCACCCAGACCGGTACTTTCCTTCAATCTTTAAGCTCTTATACTTTGCTGAGTAAAGTGAAACTGGTGATGTTCTGTAAAGTTGGGTGATGTTTTGTGATGTTTTGTGGTGTTTTGTGATGTTTTGTGGTGGCTGATGTTGTCTGTGTCCCCAGGCAGGTTTCAACGCGGGCGACGGGAAGCGCTACTTCAACATCCCGGGCTCGCGGACCCCGGACGTGGCGGGCGTGGAGGGGACCACCAACGTGGGGCACCCCGGGAGATGGGTGTTCCGGATCGACGACGCCGAGGTGGAAGTGGGCGGCTGCAACGACTCTGGTTATAAAGATACATCAATATAAATACATCTATATGTAGATCTGCCTGTACTGTATAGTTCATTGGGTCGCCATTTCTGCATATGGGTTAATTGCTGACTTTGTTGATTGCTGGCTATTTGGAAAGGTCTTATAGGTCCTATATATATGAACACTATATATTATGAACACATCACTTAGTGTGGCATGGTGCACATACCTTGTTAATAAGTTTTAAATGATGTGCACAAATGCACATCATTTGCACAAAAATGTAAATGCACAAACATTTAAGAATTTAGGGGTCAAAAACATTTTGAAACTTAAAATGTTTGTCCCCAAAAAAGGCTGGAAACAACCACATTGGACACAAGCAAAAGTGAAAGTGAATCTAAAACTGAAAGTGACCCTGGTGTCCCTGTCTTGCCACAGCCTCAGTGTGTCAGCACCTGCGGCCGTGCCTGAATGGAGGCCGCTGCATCGACGACTGCATCACCGGGAACCCTTCCTTCACCTGCTCCTGCCTGGCGGGCTTCACCGGCCGGCACTGCCAGATAGGTGAGGAGGAGCCCTGGGTCCCACTTTAATACCTGATGTTTACCGTCACAAGATAAAGTTCAGCCATTGAAGGAATTAGTCAATCCAAAGTGTACAAATACAGTCATTAGGGAGCAGGCAGGGGTCTGAGGTAAGATGTTAGATAGGTCTTGGTCCGAGGGTGGTAGGTAGGTAGGCATGGAGTATATTCCCTGAACCTTGTGATTGAGAGTCGAACTAGCCACTGTGCAATCCTGGCTTCTCTTAGTGAAAGGTTTTAGATTAGTTCATGATGAGGGGTTTGGACCTGACCTCACGTTGGAGAACAAGATAGTAGCTAGATAGATTGATGAGGCGGTTTTGTTATGAAACGTGAACCAGTAATAACCCTTTACAATCAACGTCTCACACCCACACTGAACCCACATTGAGGCCACGACAGCTTAATGGGAGTGGATGTAGGTGGTGATGTGTTGCTCAGGGATCAAACCAACAACCCTCCAGATGATAGATGATCTTCCTGCTGGCCCTCTTCCTCTTCCTCTAATGACCCTAGCAGGTTCCTCTCCAGTTCCTCTCTAATCCTGAATTAATAAACCACCGTCCTATCTCATCTAACCCTTCACCCCGAGGCCTCCAGGCTGTGAGCTGACTCTGTTCCTCTTCTCCTCAGACGTGGACGAGTGCTCCTCCGGGCCCTGCCAGAACGGGGGCACCTGCCAGGACCGCGTCAACGGGGTCTCCTGCAACTGCCCCCCGGGGTTCAGCGGGCCGCTCTGTGAGACAGGTAGCTGCAGGGAGACCCCCTTCATCACCAGAACCAATCAGCATACTTTACACCTGAGCTCAGGAAGTGTTAAACTGTTTGTACTGCAGCTATGAAGTAACTTTGTATTCCTGACTCCTCTGGAATTTCTGAGGCCTACTCCAATTTAGATGATAGTAGTCTGCCATGATTGTTCACACTGTGTATGTGTGTGCGGGTGTGTTTTTGTGTGTGTGTGTGTGTGTGTGCGTGTGAATGTGCGTGTGTGTGTGTGTGTGTGTGTGTTTGCAGACGTGGACGAGTGCGGGGACACGCCATGCCGTAACGGAGGTGTGTGTGTTCAGGGCGTCGGCTCCTTCAGCTGCACGTGCACGCCGGGCTTCACGGGAACGCTGTGTGAGACAGGTGAGCCGGGGTCACAGAGGTCACACCGGGGTCACAGAGTTCACGCCGGGGTCACAGAGGTCACGCAGGGGTCGTGAGGCGGGAAGGGAGGGATTTCTACCGGCTCCAAGATCGAAACTTCATCCATACTGAAATTTATTGTGGTGTTTTCGTAACCTGCGACAAGTCCTTTATATCAGCATTGGGAGGGGGTCCTCTTCAACGGAGCCCGCCATGTTTCTACGGTAGCCCAGAACGGACATTCAGCTCTGGAGAGGACATGTTTTAAATATTTTAGAACAATCCCTATTTCTTTTGTAAAGTGTGACAAGACGTGATGGTTTGACAGACTAAATGACTCAATACAATTTATAAATAAATACACACTGTGCCTCTAAGCTGCTCACAGATGTCTGGATAATGTCACACTCATGCGTCATGTCAAATAAGGTTTTCCCGTCCATGCAGTGACACCGGACGACTTATATTGATCCTCTCTGGAGGGCCTCTCCTGGAATGTCTGTTTCCGGTGGTCAGGAATTCAGTTTTATTGGAGACTGACGGACAAAACAATGATTGTAGACGTATCCTCCACTCTGCAGCTGAGGGTTCTAACCTTCTTAGTTCCACTCTGGACAGATGAGAGTTCATCTCTGACACAGCGTAATGAGAAGGTATCACTACGGAAACTAAACGCAGCGGATCTCGTCCCGTCTAATCACCGAAGACGTTTCATTTATTTTTGGTTTGTTGATGAAACGCAAACCTTTTGGGGAATTTAATTATCAGGCTCCTGTAGAGTTCAGGGTGCTGTTATTCCACAAGGGGCACAGCATTACATTTTAATAACACACACCTGGTTCTGGGCTGAAACCGGGCCGGCCCAGGGGAAGTGCAGCCCGCTAATCCAGCTCAGTGTCTCCTAACCTCATCACACACACACACACTCACAGACACACACACACACACACAGGCACATGCACGCATGTACGCACACTGACACAGACACACACAGAGACACACACACACACACACACACATACGCGCGCACACACACACACAGACGCACACATACACACACACACACACACACACACACAAACCCACACCAAGTGATTGCTTTCCCTGGGCCGTCTCTGGGCCCTCTAAGGTTCTGAGCGTGCCCTGACTCTGTTTCCATGGCGCCCCGCTGCAGATGTGGACGAGTGTGTGTCGCAGCCGTGTCTGAACGGAGGGGAGTGCCTGGACCGGGTGGCAGCCTTCGCCTGTGTCTGCCCCCCGCCCTTCACCGGGGACCGCTGTGAGACAGGTGACCTTTGACCTCCCCGATCCGATCAGGAGCCACACGCTCAGCCGACACACAGCGGTGATGCCAGGTCGTTCATCACCTGCTTCTGTCCACTCAGACATAGGGTCAGGTAGAGGTCACTGAGGAGCGGGTAGGGGACCGCAGGGCGATGGTGCACATTGGAGTTTGAACCAACAACCTTTCAGCTGTGGGGTCCAACGCAAAGTGAGGTTGAGGAAAGAAAGGTACAAAAGTACAGCAGGAGAAAAGTACAGAAAGAGCAAATGTGAGGGCATTTGTACAGTATCCTCTCTAAAGAGAGAGAGATGGGAAGAGATGTGAATAGGACATTATTGAGGACATTATTGTTGAGGAAAACCATGTCGGATCTGTTCTCAGAAACCCTGCTTTTCCCTCTCGGTTCAGCCTGGTGATAAAACGTTGTCTGCATGAGGCAGAAACGCTAGGAATGCTGACCGGTGGCTCCGAGAGAGAGGTAGGATCGGGGAACAAAGCCTGAAAAGTGTTGAGCTCGACGCGTTTTATTGGCCTTTTACGACATCCTATTTCCTTAGCCGTGCCGCGAGCGGCGGTGTGAAACCGCACGCTAGCTTCCGCCGCGCTTGTCCAACTCAAACAGGATGCGCCGTGGAGCGTGCGGGATTCACTCCATTTGGAGAGATGGGTTTAGGATTCCACAGCTGAGGACTGGGATAGAGGACCCAGCGGTGGTATCAACGCTGTGATTGGTCGGAATGTTATCAGAGCCGGCCCACTCTCCATAGCGTTAGAAAAGTATGTAAGGAGAAGAAAGAGAGTTTTGTAGTGCTGTTTTCTGATTCAAATCGTTGTTAACACTTTGTGATAAGGGGTACATTAAAGAGTCTTGGTTAATGCATTAAATAACATTTAATAACATTAAATAACATTAAATAACCGTTAATTAACATTTTATTAATCGTGAACAGATGTAATAACCATCAATTGTAAAGGGTGTACCTTTCTTGTATTACTTCTCCACTTCTCCACTTTATATCGCTGTTGCACAGCAATTTCCCTCGGGATAAATAAAGTTTCTTGAATCTTGAATCTTTATTGTGAAGTGGCTCCAAATCATCCTCAAAGGTCGTCCCTTATAGAGTGACATCACCTCAGACCCATTTCTTCAGACCAATAACAGAAGCAGAAACAGAAGGTGTTAATACTGCCTGGCCCTGGTGTGTCGCCTCACAACCTGAACACACACAGCCTGAGGACCTGAAGAAAGCCTCTCTCTTCACAGCTAAGATGGAGGCCTGAGATGTGTTGCTCTGACAGACTCTTCCTCTGCTCTCCCTCCTCAGAGATCCTCGTCATCCAGGCCAACTCCACGCAGGCCGACAATCAAACAGGTACGGCAGGTTGTTGGTTCTCGTAAACGAGGCTCACATGGGTCAGGAGGGGATTTATTACTGAGCCGGTTAACATACAAGGGGCCCTATCTTGCGCCCGGTGCAATAGACTTTCTACACTGACGCACGTGTCGTTGCTAGTTTGCACCCGGCGCAAAGCTGATTTTCCCCCGCAGCAACCAGGCGCCTGGAGAGGTGTGTCGGCGAAAAGCAGGGGCGTGTTCCGGCGCAAATGATACTTGGTGCTATTTTCCCGATCCAAGCATTGCGCCAGTACAATTGCGCAACTGACCGGGAAATACCTAGTCTACAGTCAGTGGCGCGTTGTTCAGATGCTATTTTAAGGGCGCAAAGCCTAATGTCGCGTTTGCACAACGCGCATACACTTTGCTTCTCTCATCTACACGGACGCAGCAGTTCTAATTTCTGCAAAACAAAATCTAATTTTAGGGTAAATGGTTGGTTAAATGATTTGGGAAAGAACAGCTGATACAGCGGTAAGTTGTAGGCCTACTTTTAAATCAATGCATCTGCAAACACCGTACATCAAACACATATGTTCTTGACACAGACATCGTGTACAAGCCCATTACTTTTAGGATTGATGAGTATTTGATCGTGAGAAAACAGTTTTACCGTGAGTGTTTAAAAGAATGAATGAATGCGGGTGATGCTTGGTGCGCGTGTGTGTGCCCACCCATCTGTTTAAACACACGCAAACTAAACACGTATCATATGTTTTAAGTTGTCATTTAAGTTTTAAGTTTAAATTTACATGACGAATCCGTTTTCTGAAGTTGGAGAAGAAAACGCTATTCCATGTGTGAATTATGCCTATTATTTGGCCATAAACTGAGCCATTTGAAGTTTGAAATTCATGTGGTCATACATCTGTCTCAGCGGAGAACGCAACGCGCTGTCAAACTATTAACTCGCCAAGTCAAATGCGCTGGGTCTTAAAGGGGATGGAAGGTGGAACTCTCATTGGTTTATTGCACGTTACGCCCAAAACACACCTACAGGTTTCAGCCCAACCCATTTTAGATTTGCGCCGGGCGCAAAGCTCATTTATCCCGCCGTCATAATAGCAACAGCGCCGTAGAACCGCCCACAAAGTGCTTTGACTTTGCGCCTTGACGTCTGCGTTTTAGACCGTCTAACTAGGGCCCAAGGACTTGGTCTTGCTCAGTGCTGAGAAGAGGTGGTTCTGGGAAACATGTCTGTGTGTTTGAGTGTTAGTTCATATTCCAGTTCATGACTCCCATCCTCACCCCCTCTGTTCCTCCCTCCGGTTCCTCAGAGGCGTGTGCAGGAGAGGATTGTGGGAAACGGCAAACCTGTGAACAGACCAGCCAGGGAGTGGTCAACTGCACCTGCAGCCCGGGCTTCTACGGAGACAGCTGTGAAGGTACCGTCCCATCCCGGCCTGTCCTTCCTCCTCTCTCCCCCCCGTCTCTCCCTCCGTTGGTGTGTGTAGCATTGTGTGTGTAGGTTCAGGGAACGTGTCTCTGGCCCCCAGCGGTGTGCGCTGGTATGTTGTGGTAAACACCACCACGACCTCGCCGCCCCACGCCGTGAAGAACGCTTAACCAGTGGCTAACCCGCGGTTAACGGGCAGTTAACGAGCGGTTAACGAGCCCTCCACCCAGAGGAAGCGCCCGTCTAGACTCTTAAGGCCGTCTTTACGAGTGGATGCGGGCGATCGGTATGCAGGTTGTTCCTTCAGAGAGCGAGAGAGAGAGAGAGAGGGGGGGGGGGGGGGGGGGGGGGGGG
>NW_028178689.1:0-10000 GCF_964030765.1 Micromesistius poutassou | reverse complement strand
TGCTTCATTTATGAAGTTAGACAGGAAATATCGCCCCAAATATCGATATTTTTATTCATAAGATAAGGTGCTCTAAACAGTTTTTTTTTCACAGGAGGGAAACTTGAAACTAAAAAACTCAGTTTGGACCATGCAAAAAGTTTGGACCACTCAACCTTTTCACGGTCATTTTGTAGTCATAGTTAGACATATATCGTGATGTAGCGTTATAGGATTTTCTAACCATATATTGATTATCGCAGAATCACCGAGATGTTATCGGTATGGTGGGCGAGGTGCCCTGTGGTTCCACCCTAGAGGACAGCGGCCAGTGAGGCGGTTCTGGAAGCGACATCACGACTGCTGTCAGACCGCTGCCTGTGTTGTCTCAGTAGTGGATCATCTTTATGGTCTCTAGATGTATTCAGGAGCCTCACAACAGAGGTGGGGGGGGGGGGGGGTCCTTATCATTTAATCATGGATTCATGTTTCCATCGAGACACTGTGAACAGCTCCGTCGACAGGCATCATTATCTTCAACATTTATTCATTGTTTCTTCAGATGAGACAGTCTGCTGAATAGTACATCTCTGATTATGGTGATTAGCTATTCTTCGTGTTTGCTGCGTCTCTGTTATTACCACCGGACCACCGAGTGTATCATTATCATGATATAGATCATGTAAATGTATATGTGTATTTGTGTGTGCGTGTGTCTGATGTGTTGATGAGTGGACCGACAGTGGTTGAGGCCAACACCGGACCTTGTGACAGTGTGTGGAACAACAGAAACAATCTGCATGTTGCCTTCTGTCAGAAAGGCCACACTGTCCCAAGTGACCAAAACCTGGCTCCCATCGATACAGAAAACGCTTCAGCCGTCTCTGTGCATCAAGTTTGTGACAAACTATAAGAAGATATTAAATCTTCTTAATTGGCTTTTTATGGGAAACCAAAAAATGGATGGAATGTAAATAATTCTGGACCCATAAACCCTCTGTCTTTCTCTTTCTCTTTCTCTCACTCTCTCGCACGCACGCGCGCACACACGCGCACAAACGCACGGACCAGCATCGGAGGTCCTGCTGTGGCCCTCCCTCCCACAACAGCAGGATATTAAATCATTCTTTCTGAGGGAGGAGAGAAAGTATTCCTGTTATTCACAGGAACAGGAAGCCCCATCTGGCGGCCATGGCAGAGTGTCCGTGTGTCTGTGTCCGTCCGTCAGTCGGCTTCTCGTTCTCCCCTCCATCGTCACTCTGAATCACTAAACCGTTCACACATTCCTCTCTGGCTTTGAAGTTTGACGGCCCAGCGTTTCATCTCTCTGGACGTCGTCCATGTTGGCTGTTGGTTAAGAAGAACGGCAAATATCCTGGCAGGACTAGCTGGCCGCTCGTAGACCGTGACCTGGCATCTTCCTAGAGACATTCAGGAGGACTTTGAATATGCCAAGCTGTAGCCATGGAAACAAACATCCCTGGGTTTTGTAGTTTTCTATCTCCAGCTGGCTCCAGTTCTGTAGTCCTCATGCCTCCCCTACCACTTTGTACTTCTGGATGTTTCTAAAGAAAGTCTTCACTGTCGGTCCAAAATGTGAAGGGTTTGTTAGTCTGTCAGTTCTTAGTGAGATCAAACTGAACAGTTGTAACAGTTGTAGTCTGTAGTAGTAACAGTTGTATTCTGTAGTAATAACAGTTGTAGTCTGTAGTAGTAACAGTTGTAGTCTGTAGTAGTAACAGTTGTAGTCTGTAGTAGTAACAGTTGTAGTCTGTAGTAGTAACAGTTGTAGTAACATTTGTATTCTGTAGTAGTAACAGTTGTAGTCTGTAGTAGTAACAGTTGTAGTCTGTAGTAGTAACAGTTGTAGTCTGTAGTAGTAACAGTTGTAGTAACATTTGTATTCTGTAGTAGTAACAGTTGTAGTAACATTTGTATTCTGTAGTAGTAACAGTTGTAGTCTGTAGTAGTAACAGTTGTAGTCTGTAGTAATAACAGTTGTAGTCTGTAGTAATAACAGTTGTATTCTGTAGTAGTAACAGTTGTAGTAACATTTGTAGTCTGTAGTAATAACAGTTGTAGTCTGTAGTAGTAACAGTTGTAGTCTGTAGTAATAACAGTTGTAGTCTGTAGTAATAACAGTTGTAGTCTGTAGTAATAACAGTTGTAGTCTGTAGTAATAACAGTTGTAGTCTGTAGTAGTAACAGTTGTAGTCTGTAGTAGTAACAGTTGTAGTAACATTTGTATTCTGTAGTAGTAACAGTTGTAGTCTGTAGTAGTAGCAGTTGTAGTCTGTAGTAATAACAGTTGTAGTTTGTAGTAATAGTCTAGACTGTAGTATTACTAGTATTGCTCCAGTGAGTGGCCCTGGTCGATGCCGTATCCTTATACAGTGGTTATATTGTGTGTAAACAGCCCAGCTCCATTCATCTGGTAACCAGGCCTGGTCGGTGGTGGAGTTCTTACAGCCGCCAGCTTCCTCTCGTCTCTCTATCGACCCAGATCCACCATAGAGCCTTTACCCAACAGGAAGGATGCATCTCCTCCACTTCCTCTTTGCATTTCCTCAGCACTCAAGCTCATTTTAATATTAACTTTTCAAATGAACACCTTGGTTGATTCAGGCTTTGTGTTCAAAGCTCATTAGAAGTGTGTGTGTGTGTGTGGGCTGTTCTCCTCGTGAACCGAGTGGGGTTGGGCTCTTTGGGGACATGTGAGGTCTGCATTGTGCCCGTAGGGTGTGTGTGAGCCGGGTGGTTGTGTGTTGGTACGCGGGCCGTTAAATAAACGTCGGTTTAGCTCCACCGAAACCCAAAGCAATACGTTCTAATGGATCTGTGGTGTGTGTGAACACAGCTAGCCCTGGTACCAGCAGGCTGTTGGGTTCACCTGTGGGGTCACGTGTGTGTGTGTGTGTGTGTGTGTGTGTGTGTGTGTGTGTGTGTGTGTGTGTGTGTGTGTGTGTGTGTGTGTGTGAGAAAGAGCTATAGAGAGGGGTCCAGAATTATTTAAATTCCAATCAGTTTTTTGGGTTTCCCATAAAAAGACGATTAAGAAGATTTAATATCTTCTTGAAGTTTGTGACAGACTTGGTGAACAGAGAGTGCTGAAGCGTTTCCTGGATCGATGGGAGACAGGTTTTGGTCACTTGGGACAGCGTTGTCTTGTGTGCTGAATGAATTTAGTATGAAAATGTGTTCCTCATGGTGTGCCCTGTTCTAGAGTCCTCTGGAGTCCTAGCTGGAGGAGTCCCCCGGTCTCTACCAGGGACGCTTCAGTCTAGGGGGGGCGGGCTTCTCTATCGGTCGCAGCTTCCTCATTCGCCGTGTGTCTCTCTGTGGTCGCTGAGGAGCGTGCCGACAGAGATGGAGATAACTGAGTGGCTTCAGGAAGTCAGACACTAGAACACACTAGAATCTGCAGAGGGACCTCTGTGTCTGAGTATTTAAAGGCGTCATTCCATCATTCCTCCCCTCTCTCCCTCCTCTCTCCTCCCCCCCCTCTCCTCCTCATCTCACCTCTCCCCCCTCTCTCTCCCCCTCCCCCCCCCTCTCAGACCATGTCCCCCGGCGGTGTGGGCCGGTCCGACTCCCCGGTGTACACCAACCTCCAGGAGCTGAAGATCTCCCAGTCCAGCCTGCCGCCGGTGCCCAGTGGCTCCCCACTACACATACTGGGAGACTGGGAGACGCACAAGGACCTGAGCGGGCGCCACTTCTACTACCACCGCGGCTCGGGGGAGCGCACCTGGAAGCCCCCCCGCCGCAGCGACGCCTCGGGGGGGGGCAGCGGGGGCAGCCGGGGGGGCGACGCCCAGGGGGCGACAGAGGTGGAGGTGAGGGGGGGAGGGTGTCTGTCTGTCTGTGTCTCTCTGTCTGTCTGTGTCTCTCTCTCTGTCTGTCTGTGTCTCTCTCTGTCTGTCTGTGTCTCTCTCTCTGTCTGTCTGTGTCTCTCTCTGTCTGTCTGTGTCTCTCTCTGTCTGTCTGTGTCTCTCTCTCTGTCTGTCTGTGTCTCTCTCTGTCTGTCTGTGTCTCTCTCTCTCTGTGTCTCTCTGTCTGTCTCTTTCTCTGTCTGTGTCTCTCTCTGTCTGTATGTCTGTCTGTCTTTCAGTTTCTCTGTCTGTCTGTCGGTCTTTGTCTGTCTTTCTTTCGGTTTCGGCCTCTCTCCCTCCCCCCCTCTCTCTTCCCCCTCTCTCCCTCTCCCTCTCTCCCTCCCCCTCTCCCTCCCCCTCTCTCTTCCCCCTCTCTCCCTCCCCCCCTCTCTCTTCCCCCCTCTCTCCCTCTCCCTCTCTCCCTCCCCCTCTCTCCCTCCTTCTCCCTCCCCCTCTCTCTCCTACCTCACTACTTCATGTAGTCCAGTAGGTTCATGGGTTGATGTTCCCTCTCCACACCAGCAGGGGGCGAAGATAAACTCTGACCCCCACCCACCCCTCACCAGATCAACTCTAAACTCACCTTCTGTAACTTCATACACAAACCTATGTTTAGTTTCTTCAGGAGTTTAACCAAATAAACACCTCGACACTCAGCTAGGATGAGCCGGGGATTGAACTAGCAACCTTCCGATTACCAGCCAAGCCGTTGGACCGGTCCAGCAGGCCGGAGGTCTGAGCCGTGGATGCTCTCCGTGTCCTAAAGGGTTAAAGGCAACACCGCTCGCTGCTGTGTGAAAATCCCAAAATAAACTGGGATTGGTCGACGCTGTTGCCATGGTAGTGCAGCAGATAGAGTGGCAGTTTGTCTAGAATGGCTGTAAGTTGTGCGACCACTGAAGATAACACAACAAGCACCTTTTATAAGAGGATTACTGGACCTCAGAGGTCAGTTTGAAATGGGGCTCGGTTCCCGAGGGCAGGGGGGGAAAGAGAGCTGTTTGATGTGGGCAAACCGCGTTCCCCCTGCGGACATGCAGTACCGGTAGCTGCAGTTTCAGAATATGGTCCAACAGCGCCCCTGTGTGGTGGGTTGGTGGATGTGCCTTGAGAGAAATATGTCATTACCATTTATCCGTAATAAATACAGTATTTTCAGTGATATCTGTGTACCGTCTACCGTACCATAGATAGAATATATTAACACAACATTCCTCTCCAGCCTCTGTCTTCGGAGGACAACTGCCACAGCACCCACTCCAGTCAGTCGGACAGCCAGTACGGGTCGCCCCCTAGAGGCTGGTCAGAGGAACTGGACGAACACGGACACACCCTCTACGTCTCTGAGTACACACGGGAGAAGGTACCTACCTTCATACCTATCTTCCTTAAATGACATTATCCTTATGTAGTGTGAATAAAGCCTTATTTATTGACGAATAGTTTCACTGCAATATTCATGATGCGTTAATGTCGTGTTCCTAGTGAATGAAGCCTCATTTCTGGATCGATGGTTTGTTTATGAGCTAGCTGGTATGGAGGTCTGACCAGGTTCATGTTGTGTTCCAGTGGATCAAACATCTGGACGAGCAGGGCCGGCCCTACTACTACAGCGCCGACGGATCCCGGTCTGAGTGGGAGCTGCCCAAGGTGAGACAGACTCCAGACTCCCACCCCGCAGTGCGGAGGGGAGAGGAGGGGGGTGGTGAACAAGTGTGTCTTTTTTTTAATCAGGGCGAGGTGGGATGGGTTCACCTCAGAAGAGAGGGAGAGAGTGGCAGGACACATGTTGCCGCGGGGGTCAGTGTGTGTCAGTAGTCGTAGGGCTATGGACACATGTTGCCGCGGGGGTCAGTGTGTGTCAGTAGTCGTAGGGCTACCACCCATGGTCCATTGTCTGCTGTCTAGTGGATCACTCTGGTGAGCCGCTGGACCCGGTGGAGGTTATGGGTTCCACTCCCTAGTGGGAGGACTCGTCCATTAGTGGATCCATTGAGCCGGTTCTTCCAATCGAAGAAGCGTTTTAGTATTCTTTCACAAAGCAGAACCAAACATGGTTGTGGTTTTCTAAAGACGCTTTTATGTGGATGATTTTGTCTTGGTTTAATTTATGAATAATTCAGTTTTTCTCACCGGCTCATCAGACGAAGCACATGCCTCACTGTGGGCGTTGGTTTGATCCTGATTTGGATATTCGTTGTGTGATGAATATGAAAGAATAGAAGAAAGAATCCATAAATTAATCAACATTTAAAATAACAAACCCTGAAAATAAACGGTTTGATTCAGTAGGTAAATGAAGTCTCCATCTTCCCTCCTCCTCCCTCCCTCTCCTCCTCCCTCTCCTTGCCTCCCCCCAGTACGCCGTCTCCCCCCCCCAGTCGGGTGAGGCTCCCAAGAGCCGCAGCCTGGAGAGGAAGCACCCGCAGCAGCCGGACCCCATCGTGCTCACCAAGTGGAGACACAGCACCTACGTCCTGGACCTCAACGACAAGGTGAGCCCCGCGCCTTTACTTTGAAGCCCGCAGAGAAACGTCCTTGTTTTATCCAGCAATAAAACAAGGGCAATAATACAAGGGTGTGTATCATCATGTTATCAGCGTTGCCAGGTTATGATAGTTATCATTTTTGTCCGATAACGTTGATGTATGAAAGTTATCGTGTTTGTGCGATACCGTTGATGTACGATAGTTATCGGGTTTGTGCGATAACGTTGATGTACGATAGTTATCGTGTGTGTGTGTGTGGGCGATAACGTTGATGTACGATAGTTATCGGGCTTGTGCGATAACGTTGATGTACGATAGTTATCAGGTTTGTGCGATAACGTTGATGTACGATAAAGAAACGAAGAACCAAACAAGCCGTGGTGCCGTCTGGCCTCCAGCAGACCGTTGACCCTCCTCTCTGAGCCTGTTGAGAAGGGTTAGGGTCCACCAGGCTGCTCCAGCTGTTTAAACAGTCCACCAGGCTGCTCCAGCTGTTTAAACAGTCCACCAGGCTGTTCCAGCTGTTTAAACAGTCCACCAGGCTGCTCCAGCTGTTTAAACAGTCCACCAGGCTGCTCCAGCTGTTTAAACAGTCCACCAGGCTGCTCCAGCTGTTTAAACAGTCCACCAGGCTGCTCCAGCTGTTTAAACAGTCCACCATGTTGTTCCAGCTGTTTAAACAGTCCACCAGGCTGCTCCAGCTGTTTAAACAGTCCACCAGGTTGTTCCAGCTGTTTAAACAGTCCACCAGGCTGATCCAGCTGTTTAAACAGTCCACCAGGTTGTTCCAGCTGTTTAAACAGTCCACCAGGCTGATCCAGCTGTTTAAACAGTCCACCAGGCTGTTCCAGCTGTTTAAACAGTCCACCAGGCTGTTCCAGCTGTTTAAATCCCTGAGGCGTCGTTCAAATCCTGACGTCAGGACCTCGGGCGGTCGGCGGCTCCGTGTTGTGACTTGGACACGGGTCATGTGACTTGGGCACGGGTCACGTGATCGGCGACCAGCTGTTGTCGTCCTTCCCTGTGTGTACACTTCCTGTACATCAGAACGCCAGCGACACACGAAACCTGGCGTGACTGAAGAACAACGTGGTTCTGTTGTTCCAGTTCTCGTTCAAACTCAGATGCTTCGGTTCTGACCCGCGCAAGAGGAGATCCCAGCTCCCCCTGAGCCCAGAGAAAGTTGGTACCCCGACCCCCCCCCGCCCCCCCGCCACTAGAGATCTGCTGATTACATCTGATTACATCATGATTTGATGGTCATCGCTGAGTTCAATCAGAGCCACTAAGAGAATCTTGTCGTCGGGGAAGCACTAATTAATCCGCTGTGACACGCTGAACCGACCGTCCACACACCGAACCAAGCATGTTCTGTCTCCGTGGAAACGCACCATAGGCAGCCTCTCCTCCATCTTAACATGTTGACCCCTAACCTTGCCCTCACATGTTGACCCCTAACCCCGCCCTCACATGTTGACCCCTAACCCCGCCCTCACCTGTTGACCCCTAACCCCGCCCTCACCTGTTGACCCCTAACCCCGCCCTCACATGTTGACCCCTAACCCCGCCCTCACCTGTTGACCCCTAACCCCGCCCTAACATGTTGACCCCTAACCCCGCCCTCACATGTTGACCCCCTAACCCCGCCCTCACCTGTTGACCCCTAACCCCGCCCTCACATGTTGACCCCTAACCCCGCCCTCACATGTTGACCCTAACCCCGCCCTCACATGTTAATCCCCACCCTCACATGTTAATCCCACCCTCACATGTTAATCCCACTCACATGTTAATCCCACCCTCACATGTTAATCCCACCCTCACATGTTAATCCCACTCACATGTTAATCCCACCCTCACATGTTAATCCCACCCTCACATGTTAATCCACACCCTCACATGTTAATCCCACCCTCACATGTTAATCCCACCCTCACATGTTAATCCCACCCTCACATGTTAATCCACACCCTCACATGTTAATCCCACCCTCACATGTTAATCCCACCCTCACACCACTAGGCAGTAATTCTGCTTTCTGCTCCAAGCCCGTTTTCCTCTACACTAACAAACATGGCCGCCCTCCGAGAGAGCTGGTTAGTGTGTGTGTGTGTGTGTGTGTGTGTGTGTGTGTGTGTGTGTGTGTGTGTGTGTGTGTGTGTGTGTGTGTGTGTGTGTGTGTGTGTGTGTGTGTGTGTGTGTGTGTGTGTGTGTGTGTGTGTGTACTCACCCCTTCCCCTCTCCCATCAGGAGTGTGCGTCGGCCTGCGCGCTCAAACCGAGCCCCCCCGACTCTGACTCCTGCCCCTCCTCTCCCACGCACCCCTCCACCGTTAGTATCCCACGGCAACCCTGGCGCCACGCACGGCAACAATCCTCTTCTCCATGTCGCGGTTCCCAATTCCTCCTCAACCAACCCGACGCATTGTCTCATTGGCGGGCCAAATTCTCTGGGCGGGCCAAGCAGAGAAAGGGGAGGTAACCTGGTCCCGTATGACATCATGTGGGGCCGGAAGCCAAATCGAAGCGTTTCAGCTATCCTTTTTTCAAAGACGGAGTAAGATAGCTACTTCTCGGTTTACACTTAATGCAATGTTTAGCTACTGGGGACCACAGGGAGGCTAGGGGAACTTAATGTTAGAAAACCTCATGAAGTGACTTTTCATGCCATGGGACCTTTAAAGCTTCAGCCTCACCCTGTCAACACACAGTGTGTTCAGGGTGTGAAGCCGTCACACTAACCTACGGACCGCGCCCCCCCCCCCCCCGAAGACGCTGCCCCCCCCCCGCGGCCGGTCGCTGTGTGATCAGACTCCTCCATCAAACACAATCAAACGCCTGTTCTTCCTCAGTGTGTTCTTCCTCAGAGTGTTCAGTGTGTTAGTCGGTGTTGTGTTTCTCAGACGTTTAAATTCTCATCGCTTCGGACACAGTGTGAGTCTGCTTCTGTAGCTCGCTTTTCGGCTGGCTCTGTGTGTGTTTGTGTATTTTGTGTGTGTGCATCTTTGTGTTTATGTGTGTGTGTGTCCCCCCCCCCCCCCAGCCGTCGGAGAAGTGTGGTGTCCTCAACGTCACCAAGATCACGGAGAACGGAAAGAAAGTCAGGTGGGTGAATCACCGCTGCTGGGGGGCTTCTGATTGGTCGGTGACTTAACGGATACATGACATTTACATAGACCTCTGAAGAATAAGTCCCGCCTCCGGGGCTCCGGTTCCCTCGTTCAAACGTCTATGGGAGATAACACGGGGGTTATGGATGATCGTACATAACAAACTCTGTAGGCGGCGGAGAAGTAAAAGCTGCGTCACGTTTTGAACTACACACATTTTCTATCTAGTTTCGACTGGCTTTTTGGATTGTCGGTGCCTTTAAAGTAGAAAACGATTATAAATGCTATTTTAAACGAGAGAGAGAGTCTGTTATGTACGATCATTCATAAACCCCGTGTTATCTCCCATAGACGTTTGACCGAGGGAACCGGAGCCTCGGAGGCGGGACTTATTCTTCAGAGGTCTATTTACATTGAGGGCGTTTAGCAGATACTTTTATCCAAAGCAACTAACAATAAGTACATTGGTCATAAGAAACAGAAACAACAATATATCTCTGTCGGTACAGTAAGGATGTTCATAGAAACAAGGGCCAAGCACTAACAATCGC
>NW_028178690.1:0-10000 GCF_964030765.1 Micromesistius poutassou | reverse complement strand
GAGAGAGAGAGGTTGATAATGTGGAAGATTCCTTTACATTCTTTTTCTGTATTTTCCCTTTCAGATTTTCATGCCAAACGTGACACTGTTCATTTGTTCGGCAGTGTCTATTTGTACTCATTCTATAAATCCATTTTAAAAACATATTTTTGTTATTACAAACATCGGCGTGTGTGTTGGCACGTCACATCGTCCGCTTGGCCGATAGGTTTCCTGAAATGAGTGTGTCGTAAAGTTTGAGGACGATCTTCACGCTGTGCACCCCATAGGCCTGCGCTCCCGATACACAGCAAGAGCCATGCTGAGCGAGTCAGAGGAGCCGGTTTTAGCTCCTGACGGCTTCCTCACCCGGTACACGACACAACCTCCTGGCACCTCAGAACTCTTAGCAATCATCCTTAAGCCTCCACCCTTTCATTTCAGCGGGGGTACGCGGATATTGTTTTAGATTTGGCTTGCCAGCACTCAACCGCCGCTTTTTGATCGGGTTAAATTAGGGCCGGGCACAGTTGCCATGGCTGACATCACCGGCACCAGTTGGAGACGATTGTAAACAGCAGTAGCAATAACCAGTGCAGTCGCTGCGGCTAGGGTTCAGCGTTTGGTTACTCTTGAAAGATGTTGAATGATAAGGCCCCCATTCAATGTTTTAATTATCTGGTTTATTCAGGCTGTGGCGAGGGTTCGAGCATGGAAGGGTGACTCATGTTTTTTATTTTTTAAATAAGCAACGCCGGTCAACAGCCTGGATGTAAGACACAGTGAGGGATCGCTGCCGCTCAGCAGAAATCACCACTTCACCCAACTTAGCTGAATGTTTCCCTTATGCTAATGAAGGAATTAGGTCTTTTTCCAAGCCCTCCTTTTTGATCAGCATTGGTCCTTGGTCCTCCCAGAAAATATTTTTTACCCGCAAAATAAGTATATCCATGCACATTGATGGCACAAAGTGGTTAATCAGTGGTTAATCAGAATGAACAAACAAATCAATAAGAAAAATTATATTCCTTTTTTTTCATATGGTACAAGTTTGCCTCTGGCTGTGGAAAATTTTTGAAAAATTTGAACTTTCTTACTTTCAGTTTGAAAAGGTGCATGTGGGTGTGAATCATTACTTGTGTCTGTGTGATATTGTGTCTGTGTCTAAGCCAGCCAATCTTCCTTAAATCAGCCCCCCTCCCTCCCCATTCCCCCGACAGAAAAGCAAAAGGCAGAAGTGAGAAACAGTTGAGAAGTGCGACGAGTGCCTTCCTGTTATGTATGTGCCGAACCCCCAGACGTCTGTCTAGATCGCTCGCACGCAAACGCTGGCCCGGAAACCATGGTAACAGCAGGTCTCCATACACAGAAGGCAGAAGCAGGCCTGCGTGCTAGGGAAGTCATTGGCTTTCCGATGGCTATCGCACTAGTTTCGTGAGAAATGGGTGACTCATCTTGTGTGCTTGACCGTCCGCTTGGCGGGGCTAAGTGTCATCGTCTTGACATCGTCTTGACGACATGGTGTGACCTGTACGCTGTCACTCAAATGTCATCTCGCCACCCCCTTCAACAGAACAAGAACAAACCACATGTATAATTCACTTGCAGTTGTGTGTCACCCTGGGATTAGTCTTGAATATGATGCATTCGATTAGGGACATTGCTAGGACTTTAGTATCTCTGTAATGCACACGTCCATTTAGAGGCACCTGCACGAACACATCGTCGATGGTGGCCCCGTTTGGAGACGTAGTTTCCTTGCCGAGAAACTGTAGCACAGCAGCCCCGTCTGACGTGACAACAGGCAACCACCAGCGTTGACATACTCTCCGCTCTCAGCTAGATCTCACGAAGGCTGTCTGCTACCTTGGAAACTGCGGTGCGGCGCTCACCTGGCCCACAGCTCAACCACAGCCAGAATTCTCTTGCACGTCCTCAGGTTCAGCGAAACCCCACCACAATTGTCCGTCCTATAGAAGAACAGAGAATTGTGTACAGCCACTCGCGCACGAAACGCAAGGGGCGGCGCAGAGATGAAAATGAACACGATGAGCAGAGCTAGGGTTTTATTTTCATCGTGAAGCATGGAATCCTCTCTGTGGTATGAGCCGGATCACAAGGGGGACAGATCCCTGTGTGTTCTGGCCTCCCGTCAGCCAATCCCCCAACTGTGGTTTCAATTGGTCTGCTCTTGGTTTCCGACATCAGGGGCCAGCTAATGGCAATTGATCGTTATAACGTATTAGTCAAATAAGCTTAAGTAAGTGCAGACCCGTGCAGGCGCTGTGTGCCGTCCTCGCGGTCGTCTGGCCCGTGCAAGGTTTCCGCGAGACAGAGTATCTTTAAACGCAGATGGTATTTCATCTCTCCAACTCTCATTCCCCTTTTTGTTCTCACTCTCTCTCACTGTGTCTCTCCGTCTCTCAGTGTCTCTCTCTCTGTGTACAGACAGCGGCAAAAACAATGTTCCTTTTTATCATTTTCAATTTCAATCCATCCCTCCGAATTCCATGTGTATCATGTGCCTGCTTTGATCAAAGCACAAAAAAAACGCAAAAAAAAAAAAGATATGTCCTTCACCCGAAAACAGCACGTATCAATACTGTCTTTTGTCCCACTGACTTCACTTTGTAAACCCCCTCATCAACGGTGGCTACGCTCCTCCGTGTGTGGATACAGCTAGATAGTCTACGGTGTATGTACGCGGTTGTTGGCGCCATTGCTGGAGAGAGCAGCAGCAGCGCCGCGTGTGGCTGTCTCCCCCACCACCCCCAGCGGGGCGGTGAAGGCCCCACAGCCACACCTGCCACAGTTTGGCTGCGAGACGTTTCCTCAAGACTCCCGCGAGCCGTGACCAGGCATGACGTCACACCCACCGAGAAGACTCCGTGCACCCCCCCCCCCCCGCGCGACGAGGGCCTCTGCATTCCTCGCCAGCCCCCAGAGGAGGAAGAAGGAGTCAGGGCTGAGGTGGCTGGGTGAGAAACCACGCTGGTCTCCTCTCGGTTCTGTGGTGCTCCGGCGCTGTGCACCAGCAGCCCTAGACGCGGCCACATTGGGGCCACGAGGAAACCTTAAGGAGGTCACATAGAAACAGGCACTTAGAAAAACTAGCTGCACCATAAGTGGTGTGTGTCTGTGTGTGTCTGTGTGTGGGTGGCTATATAGAGTGTATGCAAAAATATGCATGAAAAAGAGAAGGAGAGTTTGGAGGATGAGACAGAAGGAAATGACACAGTAGTGCAGGTTTATTGCATGGCAGAAGGTCTTCACAGTCTCTGTCGAACACATTGAAACCAGAGAAGAGCTCTGCCTGTATTTGTGATATTTGTGACCTGCCGCCAAGCACTTAGACTTTGTTGAAGAGAGAAAAAGCTAATCACAGTGATTCAGTCGTTATCTCGTTATTCAGTAAGATGAGGTCAATAAATCCAAGGGGCTCATGGGAAGTCCCTTTCTGTCAAATATGTGACTGTTACTGCTGCAGGTTGAATCTTTGAGGTTTAGTGAGCACCACAAATGTAAATTTTAGATTGCAACCAGTGACTCATTCTGTTCGTACAAGCAAAAACTTGTTGTTGACCTAAATGTGGAGCACTGTTTTCCCTGGACTTCTCTGGTTGAAAGAAAAACCCCACTCAACCGATATTCAAAATGGCATTTTAACAAGAAATAAGGGGTTCAGATATTGTTTAAAACTTAATAATAATAATGTATTGGATAACTGCATTATTATTATTATCCAATAATTATCCAATTATTGCATCTTTAGGGTATGCCCAGGGTCATAAGGGCATGAGTGTGCAATGGATGGCAAAAGTGCATCACAGTTAGCAAACATGCTCATATAATCAAGCTGCTAAGAACAGCACATTGTCTTGTTCAGTACCTCCGTGGGAAGAACTTGATGAAATCAGCATTTATTTGGAGTCGAATAGTGTAGGTTGAATAGCAATTGTATTCAAAGTAAGCTACCCTGTATTTTTCAAAAAATAAAGCGAAATTTTCTATAAACCGCAGGAGCGATAAAATGGGTTTTGTATGTTTTAAAATACTATAAATAAGATGATCCGTGGTATATGCATCTTATTACATATCCTTGGGTCAAATAAGTACATGTACCGCCCAGCTCTGGCGTGAAACCGCAACCAAATTGTTTAAATAGTGGTATATTCCTTGGGGCCGCGACTGCACCGTGTAGCCGGTCAACTGATGAGTGAGTAAGCATCTGTGAGGAATTGGAGATAATGCCGATTTATGCTTTCGTAAAACACAACTTTTTGACAGATTTAGCAAACAAGGCATCTTTTATTTTGCAAGAAATTAATTTAGACGCGGAGGCTTTAAATTATCGTTGACGGACTGAGATGACATTGTGTAAAACGGTCTTCCTTGTTTTTTGAGTCCGTTATGAAGTGATCCAATGTTTATTGCTTTACAAGGAAATCGGAAATTGCTGAAAACTGCACAGATTTCTTCCTTTGAAGTCTTTCTGTTTGCATAATCAACCTATAAAAGCCCTGGAAAACAAGCAGACACATTTAGTTTGCGATAATCGGGATACAAGAAAATCTCGAAAGAGACGGGACTTCACCTGCCATGCTCATCGATCAGGGAGGCGGGACCAGGGAAGCAGACGGGTCTCATTGAGGTCCATTACCGCGGTCCGGTAAAAGGCCATTCCTGAGTTTCGTGGTTTCAAGGCGCTGGTTAAAAACATAGAAACCACGCCAGGCTTTCACGGTCCTTGGTGGAGGAAAACCACCACTTCCACAACAATGAATATTTTACCTTACTACCGGCAGCCCTGCTGCCTTCAGTGACCACAGGACGTGTTAAGTGTTCCCGACCAGAGGCTAAAGGGGCACTTAACAACTGATAATGCCCACTACTGCTCAGGGCGGCTGGCTGCCACTGCAGCCTGAGAGCCCTCGCCGTGGCCTGGACCAGGCCACTCAAGTCCAACCGCTGACCCACCAGCTAACCACACACTCCACAGTCTACTGCCCCCAACACACACACACCCACCCACACACACCTCTACTTCCTGGTGGTAAGAGGCACATCAATGCCCCCCCACCCCCCACCCTCCCTCTCTGCATGACAGCTGCCACTCCCGTGGTTGGCTTGAACCCCTGACCCTTGGATTATGACCCACCGGACCGCAGTGATGAGGCAGCACCAGGGGCCGTTGCTGCATCCCAGGGAGATGAAGGGGTTAAGGGTACCGCTGTTAGTGTCTTAACAAGGGTGCATTATATGCATGTGTTAGCATGCACATGCTCCGCTATGTGTTTGGTAGTGAGTAGGGTAGCCATTCATAAAAAATAACCACATTTAAATACATAACAAGCCTACTTAGTTTTACAATATAGTAGCATTTACAGGTACAGGTACTTTAATATTTTGATGCAAACATTGAGTAACAATCCCTCACCAATCCTGCAGCTATGTTTTTTCCATAAAACTTCTGCAACGATAAACCTAAAACATGCACAGGTTGAGCATTCCTCTCCCCACCCCTCAGCACTGTACCCACAACAACCGTAGACACAAGGAGGAGGGCATCACATACGCACTATCGCCCACTAGTCACCCAGAAGGTGCACCCTGCAAGGTTAATTGAATCTGCGTGGACTGGATGTGTTTCAGGGTCTGGACACGGCTCACAGCAGTGGTCCGAGGCCAGACAATCTGAGGCATTAATGCTCCACCCCTGATTACATTTGCTGCGGGTGACGGAGGGGGCTCAAATGAAATTGCTAATTGCAGACTGGCAGTATATGCCGTGTTTGCTGTGGTTTGACATGACATGGTAACACTCAGGTTGGGGGGAGGGGGGGGTGGCGTTCCCTCTGGGGCTGGCGGAGCCCGGGGAGAGAGTGAGGGAGTGGGTTTGTGAAATGAACTTATGATGCTTATCATAATCTGTGGCGGTCTCCACTGTAAACACGGAGCTCTTAGTTAATAACCGGCAGCTGAGAGGCGTGTGTGCCGTTTTCCTGAGTGCACCCTATGTCATGTTTCAGTGTAATGGTGCATTCCTGTGCGGGTCACGATCCTCCAAAACCGCCTCCGCAGGAGTCCAAATGAGTGCTGCTTCTTGTTCCCGGAACTCGGGTTCTGTCTGGACGGCTTAGACTCAAGCCGAGTGGAAGGGAGAGAGAAAGACAGGCAGTGAAATGAACCTCAGGGCCCGAGGTACGAGACTGCATTGCTGAGAGGGCACGACCCGTATCCACAGCCAGGGAAGCAGGGTGGGTGGTGGTGGGGGGCGAGGGGGCTCAGTAGAAGAATCGCTCATAAAGAAAATGACAAAAAATAAACTAAATACTGGAAAAGAGCGCAGCGGGAGCCAACGGGGCCCTGTGTGTGTGTGTGTGTGTGTGTGTGTGTGTGTGCGTCCGTGCGCACGCGTGTGTGTGCGTGTGTGTGCGTGTGTGTGGTCCTGTTGAAAGCGTGTTCTGTTTAACTCTCTCCAAAGAGTTTTAAAGTGTTACAAGCGCATTAGTGCCATGGGTCACGCCTCTGCTTGGCTAACCTTTGGCCCCGTAGCTGTGCTAACAGCAGCCTCGGAGGCCAGGGAGAGTGAGCTCATGCCGAGAGGGGTTAAGCCCCCCGTCGTTTAGGGAGGGAGATGGGGGGGTCACCCCAGGGAGATGGAGGGACGGCAGGGGGACAGTGAGGGCCTGCCCAGGGCCTGTAATGATCTCCTCATGGATATTTAATGGCTCCATCTACTGCGTTACTGTTAGCATGGGGATGGGGGGGGGGGGGGGGGTGGCTGAATTATTCAGCAGGCCAAAACTCTGATCACATGCGAATATGCTCAGGATGTGTGTGTACCATTATATAGTATCACACGTGTGTGTGTGTGTGTGTGTGTGTGTGTGTGTGTGTGTGTGTGTGTGATTCCACATAAATGCACACATGCTCTGAAACATAATCTGACAGACACACGCACACGCTGGAACACGCACAGGCACAGTACAGACACACAAGCAACAAAATACTAGGTAAGATTGTCTTTAATCATTGTTTTCCCTCTTGGTGATTCTTGGCGAAACAAAACTAAAGTCGATGTAACCTTTCCTGTTGCTCAGAGTTGTTGACAATGCCACTCAGCCGAATATCCAGGCTACAGTCACGCCTTGTGCAACACACTGAGACATAACACTCTGAGATAACTGGATCACGCTGTTCAGCCCAAAAGTCGAAAGACAGTCACAATTCAGAATGTGTGTCAGGTTATTCGTCATGCATATTCACTCTGCAGCACTCGACCTTCAGTTCTTTGTGTGGACATTTAGTCCCTGTGTTGTTTTTGGTGTCTGCAAGCTTCTCACAATCTCATGTGTAGCACAGCCTTATCTGAACGGACCTGCTTAGTCATCAAGCAGTGAGCAAAATAAAATATGAGAAGAGATATTCTTGCGTTCTGTGGTGTAGTGGCTCATCGGTTTGGCCCATGTGTTGTTTGGTTGAAGAAAACAACAGAGTAAGAACGCAGAAGAATAACAAAAGATAACATCAAATGTGTTCAACAAGAAATAGTTTTTCCAGATATTCATCACACGGGATCAGGCTTTATGGTAAAACGCTCACTGCTGCCATTGTGAAAAGGTTGACACTGGGTGTTGTCCTGTGACTGAGTAGGTGCTGGGTTCTCAAAATGATCATGCCACCTAGTGGTGTCTTTACCAAAATCCTTTGAGCCCCACAAACATCAGAATTCACCAACATCTGAATAGACCAGTGACACCTTCTGTCCTGCTAGGAGTTGAACCAAGGTGGGGGGGGGGACTAGAATTAATAAGCTCAGAACCGCCTGAGTTCCCTCCTCACCTATTGCTCCATACACCAAAGGCAACGGGAAGGTACACACCCGCAAAAACCTGGCATCATTATTATATGAATCGTTATTCTTATAATTGTTGAACAAATGCAAATGTTTCTAAAACGTTACATTATTATAACAGGCATATGTGGTGTCTTATGGTACAGACTTTTGTAAACAAAAGAGACATACACTCACAAAGCGGCGCACCCACACGTCCACGCACACAGGCGGACCCCCGGTATCAGGAGGCGACGCAGCGCTGTTCGCTAGAGCCCCTTCACTGGGGACCAGCTGTGTGAGCGTTTAGCAGCGCAGGCCTCTAACCAGTGCGGTGCTGCCGGTGGCTAATTTGCTGCGGGTGCTGCCGGGGAAGGCGGCTATCCTCGGGTCCCAGCTCTCTGTGTCTGGCCCCGGCTACCTGCAGCACGCCAGGCCTGAGCGTCATTAGGGGAACCACAGCCAGCGCTCACTCTGGCTCCGCTTACTCCACGCTCGCCACAGTGGGATGCAGCCTGCCTCCTTTTTTTTTTTCTTTTTTTTTTTTAACTCCAGCTCAAGCCCCCCCGCCCTTCCACCGCCGACTACATCTCCTGTTCTGAGAGCCTCTCTGTCGGCCTCTGTTATTGCACTCAGCATGGCCGCCGGCGGCTCACTGCGTGGACGCCTAACTCATGGGGACTGGCGGGCCGCACCCCCGTACGCATCATATTGAAAAGTCATGACAGGTTTTTTTGTTTTTTTTACCTGTCTTCCGTGACATATACTTATATGTAAGTCTGAAAAGAGCCATGAGTGTGTGTGTGTGTGTGTGTGTGTGTGTGTGTGTGTGTGTGTGTAGAGGTAGTGGGCATAAGGCAGGTTTCATGAAGTCCGTTGCCGTAGCATAAACGCTACATTGTTTGACCACAGTAACGCCTTTATGAACACAAGACTTAATATTCGTTCTTTCAGCAGCCCTCTATGCCAGCGTGTGTGTGTTTTTGTGTGTGTGTGTGTGTTTGTGTGTGTGTGTGTGTGTGTGTGTATGCGTGTGTGTTTGTGTGTGTGTGTGTGTGTGTCTGTGTGTGTGTGTGTGCGTCACACTAGCAGGCCTGATTGAACATGTCACTGATGGCTGATGAGAGGGTCCCAGGGCACTAAATGACCCATCACCTTCCCACGCGGGCCTCTCTCCCTCTCTCTCTCTCTCTCTCTACCTCTCTCTCTCCCTCTCTCTCCCTCTCTCTACCTCTCTCCCTCTCTCTCTCTCTCTCTCTCTCTCCCTCTCTCCCTCTCTCTCTCCCTCTCTCCCTCTCTCATGCGCGGGCTCCCCCTCCATCCTTCCCTTCGGCCCCTTAAGAGAGCCCCTGTGCTGTTTTCGCTGCAGACCCAGGGGTCAGATGGAAAGCATACACTCATAAACAGCATTTATTATTCATGTCGTGCAGCCCGGAGAGCCGCTCCTTCCCCACACACGCGTGCGCGCCGGGCTGTGGACGGTAGCTGTCCACACCCCCCCCCCCTCTGCGCCGTGACGGACGGCCGGCCCGACGGCGCGACGGCGCGCCACAACGCTCTCCAATGAGCGGACGCAGAGCCGCGGCGAAGGGACCTCGCCGAGGACTGACATCTGCGTAACGGGGGAACTACGCTACGTGTGCTGCTCACTTCGGGCTGTTTTGATGAGGTGGTGCCATGACGTCAGCTGTTCTAATTATAATGTCTGTATTATTGCCCCTTTTTTTTTTATCAACTGGCTCCAAATGCTGCCGCCCAGAATGAGTCATTTGAACATTAAGAGGCTCTCTGTTGATTCCTAAATGCTGCAATTAGGACGTTCAAGCCAGTGGCACAGTGGCACAGTAAGTGTGTCATTTGACAATGTTAGCAGATCTTTGTTAGAGAATGGGCCCAGGCCTGTTCCACAGTTGACAGTGTGCTAGTGTGCCAGTCCATTAGGGTCCCCAAAGGCCCCATGCACTAGCATTACACACATTGACGCCTTTCTTTTGGGACCGTTGCTGATTGTATCAAAAGCAGCATGGGTGCTTTTGTGTGTCTGTGTGTGTGTGCGTTGGCGAGGGTGGAGCTGTATGCCTTTGGTTGGAGGGTGTAGGGTGATCTGAAGGCTCTTCTCGGGGTCCGCCTCACTGGTAATAGATAATAATTTGAAAATATAAGATTATTATATATTTTATAATA
>NW_028178691.1:10000-16871 GCF_964030765.1 Micromesistius poutassou | reverse complement strand
CACGCATGTTCATATTTACTTATACTGGCATGTGTCCGTAAGGTTGTTTCCCAGCTGAAGTGATACAGGACTCTATACTACACAGTAGGGATTGACCTATATGGATTTTTTAGGGCCAACACCGATAACGATTTTATTTCATCAGCTTTAGCTGATGACCGATACGGCGATACTAATCTTCTTGAGCCGATATGTGGAGCCGATACTGCTTTTGCTCCCTCAATTTACATCATAAAAATGACGCAATGATGGTAATGAATGTTACAAGTCTCAATTTAAAAAATGTATAAAATTTATTTAAATTTATTGAACTATCTGTAAATCTGAAAAAAAAAAATAGAAAATAAAATGAAATAAAAATCTGCGAAAAAAATCAGCCGATGCCGATACATGTAAAAAACGCAAATATTGGCCGATAATATCGGCTGGCTGTCGGATAATATCGGATCACTACTACACAGTGCAGGGTGTGTGTGAATCAACATGCACACACACACACACACACACACACACACACACACACACACACACACACACACACACATACTAGAGCTTAGATCGGGCCCAGAAAATCAAGCCTGACCCTACCCAAGCCCGTGCACGTTCTGTCCGAGCCCGGCCCGACCCGACACATTAACTGTAATTATGAGCCCCAGCCCGATTTCAACCCGACAATTTTTTTAATGCATGGGCTGTTATATCTGACGTTCTCAAATAAAATTCGGAGTTGTTTAAACTACAGAAATCTGTTTAGAATTATCTTAATGAATAATGCAACGAGGACGAAGCATGGCCGCTGTTTGTTTATTCAGAACAACAATGATGAACACACAGACAATAAACAAGAATGAACTAGACATTTAAACAAGGTTTTATAATAGGCTAAATAATTATTTTCAACAAAATAAATATTTTTAAAGATATTACAAAACGTAGTGCAAAAATGCTGCTTCATGTCCCTAATAGGCTAATTCAAGGATGGCCTAGTCGTATAGGCCTATAAGTTAACAAAGTGAATATAAATATAATAATTTGAACGCAACAAATGGGCATATATTGATATTTTACAAAGTCGACGGATCAATGCTACAATAATAACAATCCAATACCAAAAAGCCTGTAGATGAATTGTGGGGGATTAATTAGGCCAAGGCTATATGCTGCCTGCTATAGATAAATATAACCATTATATGATAGCATAATAATCACAAAGCAATAGCCTACTTACATGGCTCTACATGTTGTCATGCAAGAACAAGATTGCGTCCACAGTTGCTGGTTTCAGAGCGGTCCTTCTCTGCTCTATCGTTCGGCCAGCTGCGCTGAACACCCACTCTCTGCTGCTGCTGCTGCTTGCTGGAATGCAGAGGACGGATCTTGCCAGCCTGGCTAGTTTTGGGTACACCAATCCATTGACTTTCCACCGTTTCACTAGCTCCCTGTCGTCAACCATGGCACGCCTCTGTGAAGTGTACATGGCCACTTCATCATCATCTGGTTCGTTATCATCCTCTTGGTTCTCCCACTCAGCAAAGTCGGGGTCTCTCCTGGGCCCTGCTGCTGGTGGTTCAGCCGCTGGTGGTTCAGCCGCTGCAGCATCTTCCTCCACAGGCAAGAGTAGGGTGCGGACGTGGGTATGTACTTCGGATATCTCTGCAGGGGACATCATCCTCAGTTTGTTGAACTTGAGGCCAGAGAAAAAGAGCGACTTTGTGCGTCATGTTCACCTGGATTTTTTGGACTAAGAAAGAGGCGTGTCTCTGGCACACAAAGGCTTGCTGCGGAGAGTCGGTGGGAGAGGGCTGGCAATGTCTCTTCAGTTTCTCAAACCAGAGGCAGACCAGGTTTATGGTTGTATATTTGTCGCCCTCCAACTCTCTCTGGGCATTATAGAATGGCTCCAAGAAGGTGACCAGAAAGCTCAATACATCAGGAGCAATATTCTCGATGCACACAATCTCACCGCGGGTCTCCAGCTTCTCCTATAGCTCTGGGTATATGTCCTGCACTGACTTGAGTGTGAGATAAACTGTGCTAAATCGTGTTTCCCCCATCTGTAGCACCGTCTTTGATAATAGCCTGGAAGCTCTGGCCACTTACAACGTAAAATGGCCTTGTATGTCCCTGCAGCAAAACTCAACGCATTTCTCTGTGAGGGCTTGCTTCGCCCTCATGGGTATACTTGGTAACGTAACAAAAGAGGACATTGAATGCTGACTATCATTCTTTCTGCCACTGCAAGCCTGCTTTATGTGTCTGTTCATCGTTGACGTCCCCGTTTTTTTAAATATATATAGGCCTATAATATTTATGTTTATGGCATAGCTTTCTCCTCAAATTAGGCCAATAAAGCAATGATAAAAAAAAATAAAAAAAAAAACACAAACGCTTGATCAAAGGCCCGGCCCGACCCGGCCCGAGGGTAGTGGTGGGAAATATAAACTCTAACACACACACACACACACACACACGCACACAAAAACTCTCATTAAATACTACATTAAGTACTTTACCAGAGTAAATACATCTAGGAAGCGCAGTGTTCTGCATAGGGCCGACATTACGTCTGTATGCAGTGGGTCACCCAGCAGCAGAGCCCGAGGCAGAGCAGCCAGGGGGGCTCCCGAGGAGATCAGTGGCTCCATCAGAGGGGACAGAGAGGACCCCGTTGCACTGTGCAAGACCCCGGCAGATTCATGGAGACAGAGGGAGAGTGATAAAGACCTGAGGCACTTACGGAGGATTTCCTCAAGCGGTCACAGGCGCTGGGTGGCAGAGAGTCTAGTGGGTAGGTTGCCTCCCACCTCTACCACCTTTTCCCCTCAATGGCCACAGTGTATTTGTAATGTTTGTGACCTCTTAGAAGAAATGATGCGGGAGGGGGGGGGGGGGGATTCCTGTGCTTCTAGATGACACTCAACAACATTTTTCGATGCTTTTATCCAAAGTGACGTACAGTAGTTTCAGATCAGGTTTTTTTGCGAGCAGGTACAAGTTAGAGGTCTTAATCGAGAATGCCCGCAGATGGACTGGACTGGAGGACATTGGGAATCACACCCAATACTTTTGAGCATGGGGGTCAAACACCTTAGCCTCTACACTTCGTGCCCCCATTCTTATGTAATTTAATAAATTATTTTTGTGTCAAGCGATGTTATGTCAAGTTATGTTATCTAGAAACAGCCTTTCTTTCACTTGCCAGCAGTGAGTCACCTGTAATTAATTTATTTCCTTGTAAATACTTGGGGGAAGCTGAGTACATTGAGTAGTTTCTGTAGCCCAAGCACTCCATGCATCAGACCAAGTGAGGACGTTTCAACAGCGATGTGCAAAGGGATGCAATTATTTTGGAAAAGGGTTAGAAAAAAACCCAGATTTATTTGTATTTTTACATTGTCATACTAGTTTATGGCAGGCTCATCCAAAAAAACAAATTTCTGTTTATGTGTCTTTGCCTCTCTGTAAGCACACTGGTGTTTGTGTAACAGGCTGAGGCTGTGATCGCAGCGAGGAGTTGAACATTGGCTCTCCGGTGATGTGTGTCACGCGTTGCCTGTGGTTCTTTTCACCGATGCTGTAATATTTTCCAAACTCTGAGCAATCCCGACTTTGCATCTCCCGCAAACTGCCCCGGTGTGGCGTCCTGTCAGAGCTGTTGGCTGATACGTCTGTGTTTTCTATTGGTTGCGGAACGATCTGCATTAAGAAGGGGGAACCGCCATCACCATCACCCGGTCTGTACGTGATTGGTGTACTCTGTAAAACCTTCAGCAGAGGGATTTCTGTCATCAACAGGGAGGGGATAATCCAGGTGGGCTGTTATCTAAAACCCAGAATTATAGTCAGGAATGAATAATCACTCTCGGTGGGAGAACACAAAAAGCATTGGTTAAATGGAAAGCCAAATTTTTTTTTTTTTCCAGCACTTGAAAATAGAAGTGACATCCTGAAAAGTAGGGAGTATTTTAGGACAAGGTTCCATCTTCTGCACAGAGCTGGTCGTGTTTGGTGCGGCTGTGTCATCCCTGCCACAATAGGAGCATAAACTGGCTGGCAGGCCAGGAGACACTGACAAAGGCGTTTTGCATGAGCAGAAATTTAGCATGCTGAAATGTCTCGCCGTCGTCTCTATGACAGGGCTCTCAGTGTGTGTGTGTGTGTGTGTGTGTGTGTGTGTGTGTGTCTGTGGATGGATGGGATAGGGTGTGTGGGGGGGGGGGGGGGGGGTTGGTGGGGTTAAGGAGGGTGAGAGGGATCCATTCTTCAGGGATACAATAAGCCGATGACTTGCGGGATGCCCTGTTCACCTCGGGAGATTCATAGAGGGAAGAGCTTTGTGAGCAAAACAACATTTGTTGTTCCCTCCATTGACTTTTCGTCATCACTAGTCAGATCCATGGTGTGTCCCACCACTGTGTGTGTGTGTGTGTGTGTGTGTGTGTGTGTGTGTGTGTTAGAAACGGCAACTGCGAGAGAGAGAATGTAATTCCCGCCCGGCCTTCCCCCTCCCCCCTTCTTTCACCAGTCTGTTTGATCCAATCAACGCCACTGGCTCTTTTCTTCCAGTTGATTAGATAACATTACTCCATGAAAAATAAACTAGAAAAGAGAGCTGGAGGAAGGGATGGGGGGAGTGGGGGGAAGAGAGAGTGAAAGAAGGAGGGAGAGAGGGAAACACGGAGAGAGAGAAGGCATAAAGATATTTTCCTGCAGCAGAAAGCTTTTTATGAATAGCATTACTATGATATAGATAGTGATATATATATATATATATATATCACTATCTACATATATATCAAAGTAGGAAATTTGATTGTACAGCAACATAACCTGTAGGTCCCCTCTCAAACGCCTCAAATCTCAACTGTTACTCAAAACTAAACGTCTGAAAAATTCCTCGTGAACCTAGTCAACTTGGGCCACAGTTGACTGAAGAATAGAGACGGATGCTATTCGGGCCAATCGTCCGACACATTGCAGTATATGTGACTGTGTGAGCTGGGAATAGGACATTCTAGACCTTATAATTGGCCGGGGAATGATTCTCTCTCTCTGGTTTCCTTCAGTAGCTTCTGCTGCAGGGATTTGAAGAGCAACTGTGTTTGTAACTGCTCCACACACACACACACACACAAACACACACACGTGCAGACACACACACACACTCACACACACACACACACACACACACGCACACACACATGCGCACATGTACACGGTCGCCCGCAGGCGAAGGCACGATAGGAGCGATAACATGAGAGAAAGGACATCAGCATGCCCCAGTAGTGCACTTACTTGATGGTTCTCCTCTCCTCCTCCTGCTGGGGGGAGTGCGTACGCAGAGCCACTCGGAGCTTTTATTACTTTCATCAGGAGGAAGAAACACACAAGAGATGCTGGCCACATATATCACATTTAAATCCTATTGTCCCCGCTCCTCTGTCTGCCCCGACTCTTCCATTCTGCCCCTTCTCTTTCTCGCGCCCCTTTCTGTTCCCTCTCTCCCTGTCCTTCAGTCCCTCCTTCTTCGTCCCTTCAGCTCTTTCTCTCATTCCCTCTTTCTTTCTGTGCCCTCTCTCTCTTTCGATCTCTCTTTCCATCTGCTCTCTTTCTCTCTTTCTTTCTTTTTGCGCTGTCTCTTCCTTTTTCGGCACGCTCTCTCTTCTGTTCTGCGCTGTCCCTCTTTATTTCTGTTGTTATTTTTCTCTTCTGACTTTCTTTCTTTTTCATTCTTTCTTCCCCAACCTCCCTCTTGACCTTGGGTCGAGGCACCAGTCGCACACAGAGGGAATTAGGCAGACTAATGAATGCAGTGCACTCCCTCACTCTCTCTCTCTCTCTCCTTCGCCTCCTCCCATCTCCCCCCCCCCCCCCACTCTCAGACATGGATGAGGGCACCTTTGTTGTTACCACGGTTACCCATGCTCCCAAAGGACTTGCCTCGTTGCCGAGGTGCACGGTGCTCCAGTCGGATGCCCAACACACGCACACACACGCACACGCACACACACACACACACACGCACACATGCACGCACACACGCACGCACACACACGCACACACACACATTTGTAGAGACATTTGCACAACCATAAAAAAGAACATGCAAATGCTCAGTGATTCTGAAAACGTAAGTCATCCTACTCCAGGGCTATGGGCTGTGTGTGTGTGTGTGTGTGTGTGTGTGTGCGTGTGTGTGCGTGCGCTCATGTCTGTTTGTGTGTGTGTGTTTGAGAACAAGTGTTTGCATGTGTCTGTGTATTTGTATCTGCGCACATTCAATTGTGTGTGTGTGTGTGTGTGTGTGTGTGTGTGTGTGTGTGTGTGTCTGTGTGTGTGTGTCTGTGTGTGTGTGTGTCTGTGTGTGTGTGTGTGTGTGTGTGTGTGTGTGTGTGTGTGGGGGCGTGAGTGTGTGAGGTGAGGGTGGTTCAAATGGATTAGCAGAGCATCGTGACCCCAGAGGAGGGGGGGGCCATGCATAGATTTTCCGCTGTCTTACTTCCTCCTGGGAAAAATGTCCAGCGGTGGGAGGGTTGTGTGTGCGTGGTAAAAGGGGGGGGGGGGGGGGGGGAGGTGGGTAGGGGTACACCTGCTTCACCAGCCCGTTCCCACCGCCATCCCTCCCTACCTCCAGGACACATCCAACAAGTCCCAAATAGCTCACACACACTGAATGTCTAATGCAGGGTGCAAAGCTCGCTGCATCTGAGAAGCTGAGAGAGAGAGAGAGAGAGAGAGAGAGAGAGAGAGAGAGAGAGAGAGATTCATTATGCACGCCATGTTTTTTCCCTACCCAGTGAGGCTGGCCAGTGATCAAGGCCTGCAAACAAAATGTGATTTGAGGAAGTTGGGGGGGGAGGTTCTCATAGCC
>NW_028178691.1:0-5000 GCF_964030765.1 Micromesistius poutassou | reverse complement strand
AATACAAACAATTCCTTACAAACAATTGGTCACACTACCGGACGCCCAAAGAGCTCCTTTGACAATATTTTTTTTGCTTGCATTGTTTATTCTTCTTACAGTAGTATCCCTTTGGCTCAGGAATGCTTTTCCATTTCTAACAGGTTTTCTGAAAGAAACAGTTTTGGCATCCTTCTTTGGGGTTTTGTGAACGAAACTATCAAAGCCCAGTTTTAGTTTGCTCACTTGGGTACAATGTGTGGTTTTCTATCAGCGTCTCATGAAGTGGGAAACTTGCCTCGTAGTTGGCTTTAAAAAAAAAACAAAATCAAACAACCTCACAAACCCGACTCCACAGAGCATCAAGTGTGACCAAGTTTTACAAGCCAGAAAAATGATAAAAACTGTACATGCTCTTCCATCTGTCTACTATTGCTAAAATATCCACAAAGGTTATTTTCCACAATGGCGGTTTCTCAAAGTAGGCATTTGGCGTTGACACATCTGGAGCGCCCGTGATGAACCAAGGCATCGGGTTCCATTAAGGCGGAATCATTATGCAGTACTTTGTGGAAAACTTACTTAATACAGGGCCGCTCTGTGAAATATCGCTCGCTCCCCGCCTCCAGAGGCTGGAGAGAGAGACGTGGTCTGCAGCACGATGGCTGACTGTTCCCAGATGGCTGAAACACAGATTTCCCTTCGAATTTCTTTAATTAATTCCTTTCTAAAGTAAGTGAGGCAAAGTGTAATTACTTTGACAAACACACAATGCACCTATGGTTATATATATATATATATATATAAAAAAGATACCATTTTCTTTGAATATCTTCTTGGCAGTTATTTAAGTCCCCAGAGTGCTTCTGTAATTGCATTTTAAACACACGCTAAATGCACCTTCACTGTCTGGGAGATGGGCTCTGTGTTAACCAAAGCGGCAGCTCTTGGGTTTTTTATTGCATTTTTCCCCCAGCTATTTTATTCATTTATTAAATGAAAAGCATGCAATAAATAACCGAAGGCTGAATCTTTATCTCCATAACACAGGAAAAAACAAACATAGAGCCACTCAGTCCAATACTAAATAAACAAAACGTACGTGTCAAAACAGCTGTCCTTGGACTGTCCTAAGCTCAATGCATGTAATTCAACAGCTCTGGGACAAAATATATAAATGTTATTATTTTCAGTCAGTTGATATGTGCAACAGTATTTATATTATATATATTATTTTATTCACATATACAACATACCCTGCTGTACCGTTTATTTTTTTCTTTTCACAAAATAATATAAATTGTGGCGCTTTAAATCAACTGTAAATGAAATTGGCAGCTAACCCGAGGGAAATAAAATATAAATCATGGCCTGGTATGTAAAGAAAACATGCCAATCGTGTGCGAAGCCAGTATTGCCAATATTGTAGAAGGTAACTACCCGTAAACTGGTAATAACGTTGTCTCCTCCAGCCAAATGAGGTGTAGTTGCTGGGTTGCGTTTGACACACGACCACCTGGTCCTCTACTCTTCAGCTGCCGGTCACAGGTTCTCAGTGTGACAGTTCACACGTTAAAAATACCAATTAATCAGCCGTGATTTTCCTAATAGATTGAAGAAGTGAGAGCAACCAATGCCAATCTGTTACAAATCCGCAAGACTATCCCGACCCACTGATTCAACATCTACGCAGATGCGATTTCGAGGACGTGTGCACACCCCCCATAAAAAAAAAAAAAAAAAAAAAAAAAAAAAGGGTAATAGAAACCCTTGATTATCCCATCTGGGGTCTAGGGTACAGGCATGTTGTGTCAAGACTAAAGATACATGCCATACATACACTTTCTCCCTCTTCATCTCTCCCACAGCATACACTCTTTCCCCCATTCACCTCTCCCCAACCATACTCTGTCTACCTCTTCATCTCTCCCCCCCCATACATGCTCTCTCGATTTTAACCGCTCCCCAACCATACTCTCTCTCCCTCTTCAACTCTCCCATCAAACACATACTTTGCCTCTTCATCCCTCATGAGTACTTCTGAAATATGCTTCAGTGTGCATACACCTCAACAGCTTATCTAAGCTTGTTCCTGTCCCACACCTTTAAATTCCACTTTTGGATTAAGATGTATTCAAATGAACTGCTGCCCACTTTTGGAAAAAATACACTAACAATGTGTGGACCCTCAGTAGGGGGATAAGAATGAGGCCAGGTTGGAGGCTTCAGTAGGGGGGGAGGGATGGAGAGCGTGGGGGGGGACGGTGGTACAGACCGGACCGGACCAATTCATTGCTTGACCCCTGCGATAAAACCCTCCAGTTGTGCTGATTGAGTGAAGCCAGCAGCGGCAGCTTACTGCCTCCAGCTTCTATGACTGATTGACACCCACGTCTTCAGACCTGGTAGCACGGTTTATTTACTTTATTTTCGGTGTAGGGTCCCGCTTCCCCCATTTTAATCCCCAAACTCTTTCTCTCTTGTTTTTCCTCCACTCTAGCTCTTTTCTTTAGTTTACCACATTGCTCTCTCACTTGCTGTTTTGAATTCACAGCGGCGCCTCCATACATCTATCCTCATTTTCAGGTCATTCGCTCTCTCCCCCCTCTGTTTCTCTGCCCTCTTCCCCTCTCGGTCTCTCTCTCTCTTCCTCCATCCTCCTTTTCTTTCTCTTTCTCTCTCTGTTCCAAAGTCCTGCCACCCTCATCTGAATGTGGAATGCGTTGTAATTAAAATGAGCAATCACGTTTTCTACCAAAAGATTATTTTTATGTATGCTTATGTTATTTTTACCATACTCTTCCCCCCTCTCTTTTCTCTGTCCGTTGCTTCACCTTGTGTAATTCTGCGTGTGCAATTTAATTAGGAAAGACTGCTAGGCATTCACGGGCCAACTGTCGCTATGGTCTACCACGTCACCCTCAAAACTAACTACCATTCTGTTGATATAATAAGACATTCGTTTTCCTCATCAACAACTGTGAATGTTTGCCTTCAGCTTTGATTAACCTGTCCCAATGACCTTCTTTGCTTTTGTTTTCAATACTAATAAGGGATAACTGGACGTTGCTATCTCAGACAATCTCATAGAATCTGATCTTTTATTTTTGTTGTACTCACTAGTAAGCATTAGAAATAGACTTGTTTCCCAATCCCCAGATATTTTGACTAGCAGACCCCCATTAACAGAGTAATATCTATTCATCTTAATGAACTAAAAGTTATGCCAGAGGCAGGATGAATATCTAGTGGTTAGGCTGTTTTACTCCCAGCTGATGGGTTCTTGGTTCAAGCCCCAATGTCCTCAGTTTACCTGAGGCCATCGTTGCACCAAAACTACTAAGTATCTGCAAGAAAAGCATACTGAAAGGAGTCAGGATAAAAGTGTGAGTTTGCTAAATAGTAAATAATGTAACATTTAGGCTGATGGATACAACGTTAATGTAACTGATTTTCTTCACACAAGCGTGGCAAACATCCTAAGCTACTTACCATGTGGTTGAGAGAGGGATACAATGTTTACAGATCGTATTAATAATTCAACAACCTTTCAAATGCAAATGTTGCCGCTGCCAGCCCAGTTGGTTCTGTCCCTGAGGATTAGAACTGCTAGAGGACTAAGTCCGATAGATGGAGCGAGCTGCTTGTCATCAAGGTACTTTTTTTGGAAAGATGGAGAAAACATTAGATTTTTGTTTCTTCTTGACAATGCACAACTGCACTTGATTTACCGTAACGGTAGCTACAGTCCTGAATAAATACAACATCCTGTATTTTCGATTTTTCTCTTTTGTTAGAGTAGACTCGTAGTTGTCCTGGCAGCACTGACATCTTTTGCAAAGCATCATGGGTTCATCCTTTAACCTCGTTTTCAGTCAACTTCAGTTTAAGCTGTTCTGATTGCTCCGTCAATTGCATCAATTTTCCTCTGGCGCCACCGTTGCTTTTTAAATCCAGACGACTGCGACGCTTCTTGTTCATCAGGAAATTAAACTCCTATCCGATCATTTAGTCATTTCTGGAAGAGGCTTTCAAGGCCCGACTGATCTGCAGAGAGAACTCACGAGATCAGGACGGTCTCATGAGGCTGCTTGGCTAGGCCACTATAGCACATTGTTGGACAGCATCCTGCTTAATGCCACCGGTCCATAATTGTGGTCTGTTATGTATTTACTCTTGTTTGGTGCTGACATAAACAAACACAGGCTGGGCAGCTGAGGAGGACACACACACACCCGCTCACACACAGGCACATACACACACACACACACACACACACACACACACACACACACACACATACATACATACACGCACGCACGCACGCACACACGCACGCACGCACGCACGCACACACGCACGCACGCACGCACACACACACACACACACACATTCTGAGGAATTCTTTCCTGAAACCAAACAACCAAACAAACCAGAGAAGAAGTGGCAACAATATAAACTACCATGCTCTAGTTTTGTTTTTACTATGTACTATTTATGGATGTATCAATTCAAACATTCTCACGTATTCCGATTTATAAATATGGTGTGATAATACAATCTGTACATTGGACGAGTTACTGGATTATAAAAAAAATGCCAGCAATGGATACCTTAAAGCACCCGTTAAAGCACCCGCCATTATATATGAACTGGGGTCTGTATTCAAGTGAATTAGGTAATCAAAGTAGTCTGCAAATCTCCTGCAAGTTTTCCTAAATCAATTTAGGCTACTAAATACTTGTGACTTTGCGAGATACATTCTTCTTCTTCTCTCTTTTGGGCTGATCAATCCTCCTATCTCTCCAAGCATAGTAGTGTGATAGTAGTGTGTGCAGCTGTGTGTGTGTGTGTGTGTGTGTGTGTGTGTGTTAGGGGTGGGAATTGCAGGGTCACTCACAATACCATACGAAAAGAAACCCAAAATAAATTAAAACATAATTTTTAAACACAACCCAAAAAATATATCAATATTTTGCGCCAGTGCATAGATTCTCCTATTGCATGAAGAAGGGCGACCA
>NW_028178692.1:7500-12855 GCF_964030765.1 Micromesistius poutassou | reverse complement strand
ACTAAACCTCAAACTAGACCTAAACACCACCTAACTAAACCTAAACACCACCTAACTAAACCTAAACTCTACCAAACTAACACCACCACCCACCTCTCCACCTTCCAATATAATAACAACAACCAAGTCCAGCCGACTCCCCCTCACTCCCCCCCCCTCCCCCCGATTCCAGAACAAAGCGGTCCTTGACCCTCCCACCCCCCCCCCCTCTCGGACCATGGTCACGCTACGGAGGGACGGCCTCCGCACGCCTCCCCCGGGGGGAGTCAACACCACCAGGGGGGGAGCGGGCGTGACGGTGAGGAGGAGAGAGACCCAGGGGGGAGATACAGTGAGGGAGGGGCAGAAAGACAGAGGCACAGAGAGATGGGGGAGGTAGAGAGCGATGGAGGGAGAGGGAGAGGGAGGTAGAGACAGAGAGGTAGAGAGCGGTAGAGAGAGAGAGACCAAGAGGGAGAGAGACAGAGAGAGGTAGAGAGACCAAGAGGTAGAGAGAGAGGAAGAGAGAGGTAGCGAGACAGAGAGACAAAGAGAAAGAGAGACAGAGAGAGACAGAGGGACAGAGAATTAGAGAGAGAGAGAGAGAGAGAGAGAGAGAGAGAGAGAGAGAGAGAGAGAGAGAGAGAGAGAGAGAGAGAGAGAGAGAGAGAGAGAGAGAGAGAGAGAGAGAGAGAAACAGAGAGGTAGACAGACAGAGAAGTAGAGAGAGAGAGAGGTAGAGAGAGAAACAGAGAGGTAGAGAGGCAGAGAGAGAGAGAGAAAGGCAGCGGCCATAAGAGACAGAGAGAGGTAGAGAGGTAGGGACAGAGCCAGACGGAGCCAGGGAGAGCCAGGGAGAGCCAGACAGAGCCAGGGAGAGGCAAGGAGAGGCAGGGAGAGGCAAGGAGAGGCAGGGAGAGGCAGGGAGAGGCAGGGGCGCTGCCCAGGGGGGGGCCCAGCCTACCTTCTTGCCCTCTGGGGAGGAGTGCTGCAGCCGGTCCCTCTCCTCCATGGTTACCACCGGGCTGCTGACCACACGCAGCGGGAGACGGCGGACATGAGGAGGAACCACAGCATCATGTTAGCCCCTGGATGAACACACCTTTGAACACAGGCGGCCGTCCACACGGCCGTCCTTCAGTGACTGCGTGTCTCCTTGCAGGTACAAATGACCAGGGGGCAATGGCATTGGAGGAGATGTTTTTAGGTACAGACAGACACACAAAATGGGAGCAGGGTGCACAGCTGGGACAAATACAGGTCTCCCTCAGCAGAGCCTGCCTTCAGGGAGGGGTTACTGGGTTGCTGGGGAGCTGGTTCTGGGGAGGGGGGGGGGGGGGGGGGAAGGGGAGGTGGGGTGGAGGTAAGGGAGGTGGAGGAGGGGAAGGTAAGGCTGATGGAGGTGGAGGTAGAGGTGATGAAGCTGGAGGTGGAAGTGGAGGATGGTGATAGTACTGATGTGTGGTGATGGTGATGTGATGATATGATGTACTGGTGTGGATGAATGGTGAGGATTGTGTAGTGATGTTATGATATGTTGTACTGGTGACGATGTGTGCTGGTAGTGACGAGGATGGTGATTAAGGGCCAATCCCATTTCCACCCCTTCCTCCTCCCCCATGCACCTCTCCCTTGTCTGAGTCTTCCCTTCCCTTGCCCCTCAATACAGAGGAGGGTAAGAACGCTCCCCTAAGAAATGAGACACCCCTCCGTTACCGTCGCGTCGTCATCGCCTGACGCTCGCGCACTGCTACGTCAACAGAGGCCAAAATATCACAGTCAACTTCACAGCAACGAGTCTGTGAGTGAATGATAACAATTATTAAGGATTCATGACAGCTGCCAAATAAATCGCTGGCTGTCTTTTCCTCAAAGCACCTCCCTTTCAAAGTGTGGTCCTGTGGAAGCTTCAATTCAAGGGCTACGTAGCCCCTACGTCTCGGCCCTCAGCCCTTAACCCAAATGAGGATTGAGACAGCCCTACCCCTCACATGAACGCGCAGAAAAAAAAACAAGGGCGAGGGGGGAAGGTGGTGGAAATGGGACCGGCCCTTAATGACCATATGACGGCGTCTCTGGGAGGGCTTACTCGTGTCTCTTGGCCTCTTCACCGGAGACAGAGAAGCCCCAGCTGTGTTTGAAGCCTCCATCACGCTGTTTCTCTGATCGGTCCAGCGCTGGGGAGGAGAGAGGAGAGGAACGTTAATACAGGAGGAGAACCCCAGAGGAACGTTAAGTCAGGAGGAGAACCCCAGAGGAACGTTAAGTCAGGAGGAGAACCCCAGAGGAACGTTAAGTCAGGAGGAGAACCCCAGAGGAACGTTAAGTCAGGAGGAGAACCCCAGAGGAACGTTAAGTCAGGAGGAGAACCCCAGAGGAACGTTAAGTCAGGAGGAGAACCCCAGAGGAACGTTAAGTCAGGAGGAGAACCCCAGAGGAACGTTAAGTCAGGAGGAGAACCCCAGAGGAACGTTAAGTCAGGAGGAGAACCCCAGAGGAACGTTAAGTCAGGAGGAGAACCCCAGAGGAACGTTAAGTCAGGAGGAGAACCCCAGAGGAACGTTAAGTCAGGAGGAGAACCCCAGAGGAACGTTAAGTCAGGAGGAGAACCCCAGAGGAACGTTAAGTCAGGAGGAGAACCCCAGAGGAACGTTAAGTCAGGAGGAGAACCCCAGAGGAAAGTTAAGTCAGGAGGAGAACCCCAGAGGACCGGTAATGCCACGGCCTCAATCACCCACAACATCGTGGTTCCATCCTGGTTCTATGTTCTAGCAGGGTCACACCGTAACTGGGCGTCTCTGACATGTGTAAGAAAAGCGCTACGCATATCCAACCTGCACTGTTCTTCTCATAAAATCAACAATGGCTAAACGTGTGTCCTAGCCTAAATGATATCCCACTGAAATTCCCTGCCAGGATTTCGATTTGATCTTAAGTCTCTTTTGGAACGTCGGGGAGAGAGCATGTGGCTGCCATGACTGCGCACGGCCAAACCTCCACGAAATGGATGAAAGGCGATGGGATCCGGTTGTCCGGTTGCCCGGGGCAACAGATACCTGCCTGGCGGGGGAGGAACCTCAAAGCAGGTATTCCAGGGCCCATCAGAACTGGCCAGAGAAACAACATGCCAGATGCAGCTCTGTCCGTATCAGAGGGCTGTATTTATAATATTTACATGGGGAAGAGCCTGGATTTAACATGACCCATTTATACTTTGCCTATTCAAATAGCCTTCAATTGATCTTATTAAGTAATGCTACATGCAATTCTATTCAGTCACTAAGCAGAGGGCACTAGCCAAAGCAACTCGGTGACCTCAGATAGCATTGGTGTTAAACAGTGAACTCAGTAAGCACTTTGGGGTTAAACAGTAAACTCAGACAGCAGGTTGGGGTTAACCAGTGAATCAGATAGCAGGTTGGGGTTAGTGATTAGCAGCCCCCACTCATGGCTGTATCTGTGTTTGGTCCAACCCAGGTAAGCTCATACACACTGCCCGGGCTAGGTCGCTCTCTCCAGTAGCACCCACAAACTAACCACGGCATAAGTTTCCCTTCTGCGTTTGTACGTCACTGCACTATGCTTAGACTTAGAGGCTGGGGCCCACAGGTCGCCATGGACGGCCTCAGAGGGGAAAAGGTGAAGTTAGTGTTCAGTTCTGTTAACCTACATTCATACAACCGGGCTCTGAGCATATTTTGGATTCAGAAGTGAGTTCTTAGGCTGCGTTCCAATCAGTTAAAAACACCCCTTCTACACCAACCCGTACGACCTCCACAAACGTTACTCTGCACTCACGATTCTGAATTATCACACCAACATGAAACGCGGCCACCATCTTCACCAGATTCCTTCTGTGGGCTCCAAACCCGGGAGCAGGGGTGAGTAGTCCTTGCCTCACCTTCTGGATTCGTTTGTGGTTTCTATTGGAGAAGCTATCTAGCCAGGGCAGTTCAAAACTATTACCACGGTGGGACAAAACCAAGGTACAGCTGCCGGGGCTACTAAACGCTTCAATTGTCAATTGATGGCCCAAAGTCCAGTTTCGGATCGTGCCATACACCACGAGAGACAGGGGGGGGGAGTTTAACACAAATATAAGACATGATTTACTTCCCGACGACGTCCACAACGAACATGGCAAACCACCAAACCCTTCCTTTGAAGGGTTTGTGGATGACGTCATGCCCGTCCCCAGACCAAACGGAACATCCCGCCCGCCTGACCCATAAGTCGGCTCCTGTGGAACGCCGCATCACCACCGTGGATCCATTAAGACTCTCTGCCTGCTCCCTGCTCACCCCCCGCCGCCCCCGTCCTGCTTCTCAAATCATTAGGTCAGCTCTTATTGGGTTTTCATCATCATGGTCGGAGTGCATCTCCCTTCTGGGGGACTGACCCCATTTTTAAACCCGCACAGGGCATGTGATTTGTTCCTTTTAGGATTTGATTAGACCGTGCAAAACACACCACTCGGCTGTGGGCCTGTTCAACGCTTGATATGGTCTATATCAGGCATGTTATGTTATTATGGTATACGGGGAATGGGTTAACCTAGCGATTGCTAGTGCTTGGCACTTGGTTCTATGAACATCCTTTCTGTTCCTACTTGAATTTCCCCTTGGGATCAATAAAACTATCTATCTATCTATCTATCTATCATCTGTACCGACAGCGCTATACCGTATCTCTTTCTTCTGACAAATGTACTTATTGTAAGTCGCTTTGTATTACAGAGTCTTCTCAATGCCATAAATATGATTGTTTGAAATGCCATGGGCCAATTAACACCCGTTCCAGGACGATCTGCCAAAAGGAGTTCAGAGCGGTGCGTTCCTGCAAAGACTGAGTTGTTGACCCGACACCACTTACTGCGCTAACCCTTCCTGTGGTTTTGACATGACATGTAAAACAGTGCAGGGTGTAACAGTGTGTGACCAAGTTGTCTCCTGCGCCATGTGTCGGGCCGTCCCGCTGAAACTAAAATACAGGAAGCAAAGGTTGACTTTGAATATGTGTAAATAAGAGAATTAGTTGCAGCTGTTTGAGACTGCATTGGGGAGACACCTGTCACCCATAAACACACACCTCGTCAGGGTTATGCTACAGCTGCATGTGTAGCCGGGGAGGTTGAGTTCAATATTGCAGGGGAAAGCTCTTTAAGAGTTTGCAGCTAAATGTTTTATCATATCACCTTGCGTTTCTGCAACCGACTCTCAAACTCTTTTAACTGGCTTAAGCATTAATAATGCCCTATTCACCTATTTATAGCCGAGTAAACGGACAGGCCTTTTTAAAATACCGCCCTGCTTATTTGAGGCAAGAAAAAAAAAAACAGAACTGCAAAACTCTCTTTTGTAAACTACCGACTCGTTT
>NW_028178693.1:0-13799 GCF_964030765.1 Micromesistius poutassou | reverse complement strand
CAACGTTTGCTACAGTCCATTGGGTAGGCTGGTAGACTGATCTATCCAGTGTACATCTAGGTGGACACGCCCACCTGTGATGTCAGAAGAGGCCGATTTGCAAAACAGCCTGTAACGGCTAATCACACGCACACCTGGTGGTATAGTATGTCCCCTTAAAGGTCTGGTTCCAACTGTGGGATGTGCTTGTGTGTTTCAGTTGGCTGTCAGCAGACTGTAGGAGGCCATTAGACATCAGGGGCCGCTGACTGATTTAGACAAGGAAACTGCAGTACGTTGTACATTGTTTGATCTACAAACCGCTGGACACCAGAATACTAGTTTCACATAATGAATTTGACCAATTTAATGTACAGGTAATGTGTAATTTATCTTACGATAAGGAACTATAAATAATGTATATTTCGTTTTGCCAGATCCTGTTTGTCTTCATGTAAAGGCTTTTAGAATGTTCTCGTTAATATTTTTTTAAATGGAAGCTAATGACACTTTAAAACAAATTTTATTACAAAAGGTTTCCATTTTGGTTAATCAAATTTTTTTTTGTGTAGAGCACAAAGTGATCTACAAAAGAACAAACGGCTTATGCACATTACATAGCTGTTGTGTGTGTGTGTGTGACTAAAGAAAATACAACCATGGAAGTAACACGTTTCGTTTCTTTTAAACAGAAATGTCTCCGTAGAACCACATTAAAACACAGGTGACATGAAAATCATTAGTTAAAAATTTATTTAGACACTTAACGTCTTTCAATGTACATATGCATGAAATCGGTCGACATATATACAGACATACTTCCTATAAGCTATAAAAAGAAAGAGAAAGAAAAAAAAAAATAAAGAACAGGGGGGGGTGGGGGGGGGGTGGGGGGGGGAAGCAAATTTGTTTCATTTACAAGTCTGTCGCGTGTCGGGCGAGTGCACTGTGCACGGGGGAACTCAAAAATGTGCACCGCATACACATTCACCACTTGTTTTTAAACATCAAAAAGGTCAGTCCTACATCCTAAAACCCTGAGGCACACTATCACATTATGAGACCAGCGGTGTGGAGATAGGGCCTTCCTCCTCTCCTCTCCTCTCCCCCCCCCCCCCCGACTTTACTGATAGTAGTTCCTGTACCGCACCTGGTCCCCGTGGTGGGGGCCGGGCATCTGGCCCTGGGGCGGGGGCCCCTGCATGCGCGGCGGCGGCGGCGGCGGGCCCCTGGGGGCCGGCCACATCCCGGGGCTCAGCCCCCCCGGCTGGTTGAAGGGGGGGCTGAGCGTGGCCTGGTCCTCGGGGAACTGCTGCATGGCGTTGGGGTTGTAGTGGTGGGGCGGCGGCGGCGGCGCGTTCCCCGGGGGCCCGCCGCCGTGCTGGGGCGGCGGCCCCGGCGGCGGGTGGTTCATGTAGGGGGGCATCTGGCCCATGATGTGGCCCGGCGGCCCGGCGTTGATGGGCGGCGGCGCCGAGGACATGGGGGGCGGGGCCTGGTTGTACACCACCATGTGCGGCGTGCCGGCGCCCTGCGGCGGGTGCTGCATGGGGTGGTTGATGGGCGGCGGCGGCGGCGGCGGCGGCCCGTAGTGCTGCTGCGGCGGCGCCATCATGTGGTGGGCGTGGGACACCACGGGCGGCTGGGCCGGGTAGTCGCCCGGGTGGTGGTGGGGCGGGGGCTGCTGCTGCTGCTGCTGCTGCTGCGCCGACCCGGGGCCGCCGGGGAGCGGGTCGCGCCCGGACGAGTCGTCCTGGATGGGCACGGTGATGAGGTTGCTGTGTTTGCGCGTGGTCACCGTGGCGATGCGGAACGTCTCGGGCCCCAGGGCGGAGGAGGGCGGCGGCGCGTCGTGGGAGGCGGGCGGGGGCGGGCCGTAGGGGTCGTGACCCCCGTGCTGCTGCTGCTGCTGCTGCTGCTGCTGCAGCTGGGCGGGCAGGTGCACGTGGTTCTTGGCGAGGTGCGGCGGGGGCACGCGGAAGCGGTCGGGCACGTCGGAGGCCGGCGGGAGGTGCAGGGGGTCGGGGCGGCCCCCCAGGGCGGCCTTGGCGGCCCGCATGTGGCGGTGGTTGACGTGCGCCTGCAGGTCCCGCTGCGACAGGTAGGTGCGCTTGCAGCCCTGCACGATGCTGCACATGTAGAGGGAGCCGCGCTGGCACTGCTCGATGCGCTGCACCTGGTCCGTGCAGCTGTACATGGTGAGGCTGGGGGACGGACAGACGTTAGGACGGACGTTAGGACGCACAGGGAGACGTACGCGGGCAGGACAGCGTTTTCTGCAATGGTTTTGATCGTAATTCCCTCGCTCGGTTTAGGGTGCTTTCTGGGGTGGAGGGATTTCGTAGCGTGAATATCGAATACACATTCGACACAAGTAATCTTGTAGAATTATTAAACTGAGGTGATAATGCGACGGGTGAATAAATATAGCAAACCGGGTTAGTTATAGACGGCTAGACACTACTGGTGCTCACTCTATGGTGAAACTAATAAATATAACTAAATGCCGTTTGGTGGATGCTTTTATCCTAAGCTTTTGACAATGAAGTGAGAATACATTCTTCTCCCAGTTGGAACTCAAAAGATGCTTATTTTATTAATATACCTGTCCATCTCAACAAAACTTAAAATAGTCCTAAAGCTTTGCATAAAAACAACATGATTCTGTGGTATTTCTTTGCGTTGTTGTATGGATAGAAGGTCTCTTACCCGGGACACATCTTGTCTCCCTTCTTCTCGTGAAGCAGAGCACACTCATAGCAGAAGACGTGTTTACAGGGAATCTGGGGAGGCAGAGCAGAAAGGTCAGGGGTCAAACCTTTGGCAGGCATAACTTTCTTCAACGTTAAAGTGGTAATCTCGAAGGTTTCCGTTTCGTTCTCTTTGGCGACACCTATAGTAATTGACCGTAATCGAAGGTGTTTTTGGCAGTTGGCCTCTTGCCTTGCCTCCATAAACAACACCAGCACACACGAAAGCACAGCGGGAATTCCCCCTCCCCCCCCCCCCCCCCCCCGAGACAGTTACTACGAACGTCGAATCGGTTTATTTTTCTTTGGACTTCCACCCTTGGTTTTTTTCTACGTTTCATCGTCTCGTGCCGTCATTCTTGTCGTTTCTCGGCCATAGATAGTAACCGTTTACACGCAGCGTCAGCTGGAGGCCGGTAGAAACAGTACACCGCGTCACACACAGTAGCTCCGCCCGCCCACCCATCTCGGGCGGAACTGGCCCTGCTGGGTGATGGAAAGGCGTCACTTACTGTGGGCCGCTTGTGATTTTTCGCGAGAATGTCGCCACCTGACACCCAGTTCGTAACATTCACAATACTGCAAATGCAAGGGCTTTTATCAGTGATGACACAATCACAATTGTGTCATCTCATTCGGCAATAAGACACTGAGCAACCATCAACATGAACATCTTCGAGATTATGACTTTAAGGTGAATCTTTTAGATAGCGTGTAGATTGCACCTACCATTCGTCCATACAGGTGAATAGGAAGGCCGCATTTGTCACAGAAGTGAACGGGTATGTCATCCTTCTCTCCGATTAGATTCAACTGGTGGAAAGATGATTTTATATTAGCAGCATGACGCACGCACACCCACACCCACACACACCAAGGTAGGAGTATAACCAGCATTGTTAAGTAACCCCGATGAAAGTATTTCATCCGGCACAATTTCTTTTGGCTATGTGGATGAAACCAATAGCATCAAGAGCTCCATCAAGAGCTGATAAGAACAAACATGGTCATCGTACCTTGTAGTCCCAAAACATCTGCTGGGGATATCTTCTTTGACTTCCAAATACATCTCCAGCCTTGGCACCACAATCAAACCTCTCCTCTTGCTTGAAGCCAAAGCTTTCTGGAAGACAATACATGACCCCACATTAGAGCCAGGGCCCAATCTCGAAAGTACAACCATCAACACCAAACGGAGAGAACTGCAGGATGCATTGAAATTGGTAAAACACCACAATAACTACAAAACCCAAGCTATTGTTAAAGCCTTTACAGCAGTGTCCGATGGCCTGATCAAAGCTCAACCATGGCTACCTCATAACAAAATGGTGAAAGTGAAAAGACGAAAAATGACTTAATCATGCCATGCCCAGCCTACCCTCTTCTCCGGGTGGGATTTTCGAAGGTCTGCCGGTGGTCCGTTGAGGGCGAACCGGGGGCTTGCTCCTCACTGGCTGCTTGGACAACAGTTTGATGGGGATTCTCCGGCGGACGTCGGGGCCACCGAGGTTACCCGAGCCGTCGCTTCCTTGAAGATCATTGTCTGTTGACAGCGGGCGCGCACACACACGCACACACACACACACTTGTCAAATCGTTCGCTGTCGTGTCTACCGAAAACATGCCTTGGGGTACCTTTAAGAAACTGGTGCCTGGCGTGAATGAACCGACTGTACCCAGAAAGAAAGACTTGGAAAAGTTGTTGTGGCGTGAAAACTACACTTAGCCAGCCAGCTAACGGCGCATGTTAGCGGGTTTATAGACTGCACTCCATCCATCCATGGTGACACACACAAACATCCCAACACTTGGGATAAACCACCGTGACAATAAACGACTTAAAAGCAGCATCAGACCCCCGCCGCCACCCACGCGCAACACGTCCCGGGGGGGGCGGCGGTGTGAAGAGGATCACCAGCTAGCTTAGCATCGGGCTCCACGGAGCTAACTGTGGAGATTACTCCAGGTTTACACCTCCCCATGTTAGTTTACAACCACGAGTACACCGAGAGGAATGACGCCTCACGCTTTGGAAAGAGGGTCCCCCCCCCTCCCCGCTGGGCGAACCCTCACCCTGTCACCGGATGACTTCCCGCATCGTTTTCGGCCATGGGTTGGATTGTAATTCCCCCCCCCACCTAGCTCCGCGTTAGCAGGCAGGCTAACCCGTTTAGTGACGTTAGCCTTTAGGGTGCTCTCTGGGGTGAAGAGATTGCGTAGCGGGGATGTGTAATACACGTTAGACGTGTGTTATCCCGTACACACATTAAATGAGGTATGCATGCGGCGGAGTGAGTAAATAGAACAAAACGGGGATAGTTAGAACTACTAGCCACTACTGGTGCTCACCACTTTGGTCCATGATCCCGACGAGAAGACGCGGTGCATTGTGGGCCAAAGAGGGCAATAGGAGGAAAGCGGTGGGGCCCGCCACACACACACGCACACACACGCGCGCACACAGACGCACACACACACACACACACACACACGCGCGCACACACACACACGCACACGCACACACGTGCGTGCATGCATGCACACGCACACACACACACACACACACACACACACACACACACACACGCACACAGAGACACGCATTCACATACATGCATGCACACACATACACACACGCGCGCGCGCGCACACACGCACACACACACACACACACACACACACACACACTTGTTACTTGCAAACTGTTTTTTTTTTATTTATTTTTTTACATACAATCTTCTCCTTAAATGTAGCAAACAGAATAGGCTTGACAGTCCTGCGTAAAATCTGAGGTTGGCAGCACGAAACCCTATGACATGACAGCTGAGATGGTAATGGTATAATGTTTACAATATCTCTGATCTGATGATTGCTGATTTGTGTTTGTCAAACTAGCTTTCCTGATATGGGCTCATGGGGTGAGCAAGGGTTGGGTCAGTTTCTGTTTTAGTAATGGTTTCAAAATAAGTTATCATGTCATCGTGAAACCAACCATAGGCTTTAAGTTAATAAGTTAATAATCAGTTCATTGATTATTTGAACTGACCTCAGTTTTTTTTTATATAGCTATATAACCCAGCTATCTACATTTAATAAATCAGCTTTTTGTTCTTCGCCATTGTTACACAAATATTTTGTGTGTGCTGATATATAAACCTGACACTGATTCTGAGGCTGCTCTCAACTTGTATTAGGAATTATAAGTCGACTAATCGAATCAAATAGACGTTAAACTCCTAAATAAATATATGGACTATTGTCTCTGAAATTGACACATGGTATTGCATTCTGTGTGTGTGTGTGTGTGTGTGTGTGTGTGTGTGTGTGTGTGTGTGTGTGTGTGTGTGTGTGTGTGTGTGTGTGTGTGTGTGTGTGTGTGTGGTAAAATGTTTTGCAGAGCTCTCAGAGTTCAGCATACACTCGTTTTATAAAAAATAAAAATAAAAAAAATAAAAAAAGAGAGCGCTCGCTCCCGGGGGCAAAGTAGCCTGCTGCGCGCTCCCGGGACCATGTCGCCATTTTGATTCGAAAAAATATGACTGAGTTTTTCCTGCTTTGCATGCTAAACTTAGACCCGTTTTTTACATGATTCCGTGTGTTAAGCACACACCGTAAGTGGGTTGATCTCCAGAAGCGGGGGGCCGAGCTGTCCGGTGTTACGGTGACCGCGCGCCACCGGAGAACATTAAGAGTTAGAGGTTAGCTTAGCTTTAAGTTAGCGCGTGCTGTCGCAGACTGACCCTTCAAAACAAAACACATACCGCTAGCTGCTAGCCGCTAGCCGCTAGCGCGCTAACCCCAACTTAAGTACCTCTTCGCCCGACCACCCGCTCACCCAACGAGACCGAAGAACGAGTGCCACAGCCGGGGAGATCCCTCTGTCTTGAAGGTGAGTTTTGTGTGCCCTGGGTCCTGGCAGTCGTCGCCCCCCGGCGGGCGAGCGGGTGGTCGGTGGTGGAAGCGGTACTAAGTTAGTGTTAGCTCGCTAGCCGCTAGCGAGCTAACACTAACTTAGTACCGCTTCCACCACCGACCACCCGCTCACCCACCGGGGGCGACGACCGCCACAACCGGCGAGACACTCTGACTGGAAGGTGAGTTTTTGTGTGTCCTGGTCGAGGCGTAGTGCCGCGGAGACCCCCGGGTTTTGAGTTTTGAAAACACTTATTGCTTCATCATCACAAAGTTGAACCGTAGTTGGGAGAACCTAGCCTGACTTGAACGCTGACCACCAGCGGGTTAACTTGGTTCCCCCTGCATCGCCTGGTGGTGATATGATCACACGCCATGCTGTTTCGCCTAGTTATTGACACGGGCTTCCAAGGGAGGGACCCGTGTATGCTGGCCCCCCCGGTCCAGCCTGGGTGTCATCCTGCGAGCGACTAGCCCCCTTGCTGCTGCTGCTACCACCACCACCAGCTAGCTCATGAGCTAACTTTGCTACCAGAGTCTCACAGTTCGCCCGTCCAGCGGGGTCTGCCCTGCGGCTACCTCCTTTTTTTAGGCAGCAGCAGCAGCCACAACATCTCCTTCAGTGAGACTGACATGTCTCCCCATCCTGACAACTGAAGGATGGTGTGCGTGTGGGATGCACTGTGCATGTCAAGTGCAACGTGCACTCCCAGTTTCAGCTCCCCCAAGTCAAACCATTATGACGTTTAAAATAAGGAGTTCTGGGGCTGAGAGTTCATATGGTTACTACTTCCCACGCCGACTTTGGGATACTTTTTTTCGTGCTTGTCGTTGTGTAGGCGCGTTGTGATGAACGATGCAGTACGTGAAAGGCGCTGGGTGAGTGTCCTCTCTCGGACATGATGTCGGGTTCACTGCCCCTTTAACGCCGGACCTCGTTCGTTTGCTCAGGCCAAAGAGTCTCTTAACTGGCCTGTTAGTGTTGCATAATGTCTCTGTGCAATGGCCGTGGCTTAAAGAGTACTTTGTATTTGTGTTTATTGATTTGCTTCGAGGAGTATCAGGACGTCATTTATCGGTTGCTCATCTGGAGTTGGAAGTCAATGGAAATCTGAGCTCCCACCACATGCCAGTTGATGTGCGCACAGCACAGCATGCCAAGGCCACAGCAGATCACTTTACATGTCTTGTGCTTCTGGACTTCGTGTCTTAACCAATAAATTACAAAATATAGGAAGGGAAATGGGTGCAACATATGTGACATTGTATGTGTGTCAAAGTCTAAGTTGTGCAAGTCTAGTAAGCAATGTCTGCTGGGTAAATATCTACATTATTTGAAAAATGTTCTATTTCAAGAGCCAGTAAATTGTTTCCTCATAATGCATACAGGTTTTCCCAGGAAAAGTATCTGAGTTTTTTGACAGTGTTAAATTTCCCCTGGAACACCCAACAAGTATTGCATGCTATGGTGTTATCAAATCAGCTTACTATGGTGTTATCAAATAAGCAGTTAAAAGGAACAAGGAACATCATTTAATTTGCCTAATTACAAAACACTTCAGGGTCTTTTTTGTAGGGCTTGTTGAAAAATGGAGGAAGTTCTTGAATTTCCTACATGGCCGTACTTCCATGATGACAGTCGAACATTACATAAACTCTTCCCTGGGCCTCTCTGTAGAATGAGCACATACAACCCTTTTCACCACTGCCTTAACAGCAGGTGCTCCTGAGCGACCGTAGTAACCAAGTGAGCAAACCTTTACTAACTTGAATAGTTAGACAACATTCAAATGTATTTAAATGGCCTATGCGTTTTATAGTTGTATGGCGTCGGTATTCAGTCTGCATTGCTTTTCAACTTTTCTGAAGTCAGTCAGTAATGAGGTAGATCGCGGTGCTGGAAGCGGAAGACGTGGTGACAACCCTTGACTGATATAAGTTTTGAGGGCAGTTCAGTGCTCAGAGCACGCTTGTGGTTTTGTTTCTGGTGTAAAGCAGTCATGCCTATGCTATACTATTTTTGTTTCAGTCCTGTACTCTTTTTGAACCAGGAGCGTTGCAAGCCTTTGCATAGCCTGTGCTCTTCTCTCAGAGTCATTCCGCTAAGCCGTAGAGATATATAGGTCTAGATGTAGTGATATTGGTATGTTAGGAGTGCTCCACGGTAACTGTTGCCTAGTGGCTCTAGGCACCCAAAACATGTTGTGGCCTCTGGGCGTGCCCCCCCCCCCGCACCCTCGGCTAGACCACTTTCACCTTACCCTAACATGGTGGCAGTCACTTTAATCTGTGCTCGACACAATGTGGTTTGGTGAGACAATGTCCAGCAACTTTCCTCATTAGTTGTGGATGTTCCAAAAGTATACTGTTATTTTTTTTTTTTAATCTAATAAATATGTTTGGGATAATAAACATCATGGCCCCAAGTCTGAAGTCTTTGGTAGTTTGGCCCCCACACGTGGGTACCTAGGGCCCTTTAAACGCTGACACGGGCCCCCCCCCCCCCAACGAGACTAGATCCTCACTTGGATCTTCCTCCTAAATATACTGTGATCCACATGACACTGACCTCCTTCGTGGTTTTATGTACTCCGGTCATCGTATTTACCAAGCTAATAACCACTGCTACAAACACTTTTTATTAGGGCTACGGGTGGTTTATTTTGAATACTAACATGTAACTTATCCATATCAACTGATTAAATTAATACTTTGTTAATGTGTCCCACGTATAAGATAGCTGGAAAGATACCTTTTTGTGAAGGAAATGTGTGTGAAGTACGCTCAGATAGTGTTTCAGAAAAGAACTTGATGAGGCAGCTGCCCACCCACAACAAAGGCTCCAGGCCAGAGTATTAGTGGAAGTGGCCGCTGCCAACTCGGTTCCATGTAACTTTGCGTACGGATCCAAAGCCCTGATCAGGCTTTGGCGTTTATGTTTGCTACTTGTCAGGACGGGTTAGGCGATAATGCCAGGGGGCAAGTCCCTGCATGGGCGCAGCACTGCAGGGTGTCATTTACCTCATTCATAAAACCAGCATTCTATGAAGACGCAACAGATGAGCAGGCGGTGGGACTGGCAGGGCCAAAGATAAGGCATAACGCATAAGAGCCTCATTCATACCTTTCAGTCTGTTAGGTTTCGACTTTGTTATGCTTTGTTATTAGTATATATGCCAATCGATTAGTTGTCGCAATCGTTGTGGTAAGGGATGTTTGAATGCTAGTTCCCCTCTCCAGACTGCACTGATGGCGGCCCGGGCCTGAAGTCGGAGGAAGTATTACATTGAAACCCGAAGCCTGATCTGAGTTGGCATAATCCAGCATTGTCTGTGTGTACTTTCGGTTCCATAAGGGTTCGGGAACCGCTTCGGCTGGACCCACAGGGGCCTAATTTGCTTCTCCCACCAGAATAATTTCAGTCTCGTTGGCACATTGCGATCATCCTCAAAAAGTCATCAAACTTTATTTACTTTAACTTTTCGTCCGTCAATCTGGAAGTAAGTATCATCATGGGACAGCCGTACTTAAGTGCGGCACCAAACCCAGTCGCTCCTCTCGGGACATCTGGTGCCAGGCAAACTTGTTAATTGTAATAGCAGCCAGGGACAGAGCCACACCCAGTTAGTACTGTTGGAGGTTCTAATGAGGTAATTAGGCTGCAGAGGAAACATCAGAAAATACATTGCTACTTGATTCACGACAGACGTGGGCAAACGTCAGGCTTAACATGACAACTGCTGGTGTGTGTGCTTTTAGTTATACATGCGTATTTTTAAAATACTTTTAGTTGATAGCTTTATTCATATTTCTAATGTTCAGTAACACCGTTTATATTCCGTTCTTAATGGATCACCATTTACCTGTTTTGCGTTCTGCTTATTGAAATAGGTATATAGCCGGCCTAACATCACATGTGTGTGACTAATAACTAAAGTAACGAGTAAAGAGTCGACAGCTTTCTTTGCATGAGGCCTCATTAACCCGTGGGGCTCCCTGGTAATCCCTCTACAGCCTCACACTCTACACACCACACACTACACACCTCTACACACCTCTCTCACCCCGCTTCACGACTGGTACACTGGTTCCGGGCGCACCCAATTGGTCTGATAAGTCTCAGACGTGAGATTGCCCGAATGACACATTGAAATGAGAGAAATGTGAGGCGGATCATCAGCCTCGTTCGGAGTCCGGACTCCGGAAAGGCCGTCCCCCGGAACATGAATCTGAGCAGCACAGTGGGGGGGGGGGGGCGGGGGGGGGAGGGGGGGGGGGGCGTGTCATGCAGAAGAGGGCTTTACAATGCAAGACTGTTTGGCGACTTCATTGAACCTTGAAATGTGGCTCTGTTTGGCTAGCTACAGTGAGGAGTGCGTGCTGAATCAAAACTTTGTACTGAGTCAATAAAATGGCGGTTGTTAGTTTAATGCTTTTCTTTTCTTCCGAATATCACCCCGGGGACTAAAGAACGAGACTCTCCCACTGTTTTTCTTTATTGTCGACTCGTGAAAGGACAGAGAGTAACAATGCTTTTCCTCACCTCACGCCTGTTGGGAACGGAGTCACTTTGTCCCGGTTTTCAATCGAGCCATTTTACATGAATCACAGAATAGAACGTACATACCTATGACTACAATGTGAACTCACCCCTCACCTCCTCCTGAAACCTCCTCTGAGTTTCTGTTTAGGGAGTGTTTGCAGGGGGAAAAAAACACTTTGTATGGCGTGACCCACCTGTAGGATAGTAAAATAAATAGTAAAGTCTAAAGAATGGTAATAAATTAACATGCTCTCTAATGTACTTGAATACAGTATGCGTCCTTTACAGTTCTTCAAGCAAACTAATGCAATGCAAATGACCTGGACAAGATATGCATGCATGCATATAATAATAAATATATATATTATATAAGTGTTAAACAGAAGTGTTTAAATCCAGCATGGTAATTCCTAGTCTTTTTAGGTCATTAAAATTATCAATAGTTATCTATCGATCAACATGATCACGTTATATCGAGATATGTCTTTCAGCCATATCGCCCAGGCCTAAGTCAGGGTGCGGCGTCTTGCTCAGGGGCACCTCGACACCCGGCTAGGAGGAGCCGGGGAATCGAACTAGCAACCTTCCGGTTTAAAAAAAAAGTCAAACCTGCTGAGTCTCCTACCGGGAGCCACTCGTGGATTGCGACCCCACAGTTTGAAGACCACAGCACTAAGGGGTAATAACCTCTTCTACTCTATCTCTCCCCCCCCCCCCCCCCCCCCCCTCCAGGTTATGGTGAGCCCTGGGCTGCGTCATCTTCTAACGAGGCCTATGTTCTGAGTGGAGCCCCATGCTGATAAATGCCGGGCCTCGCCACACTCTCTGCCGTCTGCACAAACACCGATGCCTACCTGCCCGCGTGGGAGGTGTGAATAAAGATACCCACGTTTCAGCCACTGGTACGTATAGCGGCGCTCACACTCACACCACATATTCAGGTTCACCCCCGCCACCGTCACTGGGAGGAAACGGTACCTTGACCCCAAGTACCCATACCTCAGCATGTTATTTGTGTCTCGACTGTGGTTGTTTTTTTATTTTTGTGTTCTTTTTATTTTTTGACGAAGCCCTTGAGGGTTGAACATAGGCGCTGAATAAGTTTTGTCTACACAGCTCTCACGGATTTGTCGTCCGTTCTTCCGCAAAGGCTGTAGACGCTGGTCTGCGTGGGCTAATTGACACACACACACACACACACACACACACACACACACACACACACACACACACACACACACACACACACACACACACACACACACACACACACACACACACACACACACACACACACACACACACACACACACACACACACGTGCACACACGTGTACGTGGAAAGATGGACATGGTAGCGTGCAGCACGCCACAAGGCCTGTTGTTCATGATCAAATTCAGCCTAATGGCTTGTTGGCGGCCTCCTCATTTAGCATCTCCACAGCTGGAGCTAACCAACAGCTTTTTCAAATCGGTGTAACAGATGACTGGAGCGACGGCGACGGCGGCGGAGGCGGGCTACTCCCGGTCGACAAAAAAACAACCCACAATGAATCAACTCTTATCCATCTCATCCAACTTTTCCTCCCTCCACCCCTCACCTCTCCTCCCCTACCCCCCCTCCTCCTCCCCCCTCTCCCCCGGCGAATGTGACCTCGGCAGGGCCGTGCCCCCCGCCCCGGCGGCCTCCTCCTCCTCCACCGCCGCCACCACCGCCGTCGCCATGTTCTGGAAGTTCGACCTCCACACCACCTCCCACATCGACCAGCTGCTGGACCGGGAGGACGTGACGCTGCGGGAGCTGATGGAGGAGGACGACGTGCTGCAGGAGTGCAAGGCCCAGAACCGCCGTCTGCTGCTCTTCCTCTCCCAGGACCACTGCATGCAGGAGCTGGTGCGGCTCATCACCACGGAGCCGCCCACCGACCTGGAGGAGCGCAGCCGCTTCAAGTGAGTCCGTGTTGGGGCGGGGGGGGGGGTGGAGGCGGGGTGGGGGGGAGCCGGGGGGTGTCGTGAACCTCACCGCCGCGATCGTCTTGACGGACCCCGGGGATGGTGGGGAGCCTCTAGCCGTGTCGTGGTGGTGGTGGGAGGTTCTAAGCGTGTGTTGAATTGTGTCGTGCGTTTGTTCGTAAATGATTTAAAAAAAAAAAAAAAACGTGAGGTCGTGTTTGAACAACAAACTGTTGTTATAACTTTTGCGGTTTAAAGTGACGGATAGATGAGCAACGTTTGCTACGGTCCACTGGGGTAGGCTGGTAGACTTGATCTGTCCAGCGCGCGTTACAGGTGGACACGCCCCCCACCTGTGATGTCAGAAGAGACAGATTTTCAAAACGGCTTGTTACGGCCGTTTCACGCTCACCTGGTCACTAACCTGGTGGTAAAATATGTCCCCTTTTAAACCACTTGACTCCTAACACGATAATTCCTCGCTCTTCCAGTTGAGCTAGTTGACATCATTGCGTGTTTCAAATTTGCATGACGGCAGATTTACAAAAAGGTATTTTACAAATTCGTCCTCCCTAAAGCCTTCGATAGACAGTCATGCCATACCGCGCTGTGCGGTTTGGCAGCAGCAGCAGCCGCGCTCACGTTGGGTGTTCCTCGCTCTG
>NW_028178694.1:0-14853 GCF_964030765.1 Micromesistius poutassou | reverse complement strand
ACACACACACACACCATGGCTCTGGGTTTCGCCCAGTTTCTCTTCAGTCGTACGATAAGTGTGTTCCCTACAGGGCTGATAATGAGCGGCGTCTTTCAACAGCGGACCAGAAAGCAACCGACTGCTAAGCGAACGCAATGCACGGGAGGGAAAACGATTCAGCCTCTCCTCCCGCCGCCGCTGCCAGAAGACGGAAACATACGTCTCTCTCCGCTGGCAATTCATATCTCCCCGGTACAAGCCGGCTATGATATTGTTTGGCTTTTGAAAATATTATTATGAAAAATCTAAGAATTTAAGTTCTAGTATATAATATACACATAGTTACAGACAGCTGGACGGACGTATAGATAATCATACCCGAGGGACTTTTATTTATGAATTGCCCCGTGTACTTTGTGTCAGGGTGTTTTGCCGTGTTGACGTTGTGTTCTTGTCCTTGAGGAGTTGAAAAGCGGTGAGTTGACCTACGCGATGCTAACCCATATCGTTTGAGGGGTGAGACAAAAATAGTGCTGCACCACTCTCTTTGAGATAACAGTGTCGTTGTTTTACTCCTCGTCATCGCTGCTCCAGCCGAGTGCCTTTCACCAGCCCCTAACAGACATTTTTATTTGTTGTTGCTCGAAGATAGCAACAATAATCACCACGGCAACAACTGACAGTCCATTTGCATTCCTCTCCCCTTTTTTCCTTGGTTTTCGGGGTTCTGAATTTAGCACGTTAGCCCATTTACGGAGGCATGCGTTATTTGCGTACGGACGCGTGGCTCTTTAAAAGCTAATTAAACAGTAGGCTACAGTGGGTGTTTGAATACGAAGCGCGGCTATTACGCCCGATCGGGAAGTCTTGAAGTCGCGCCGCAGAGCCAAGCGTAGATGAGAGCGTCTCAACGTAGTTTGTTCTTCGTCTGGAGCTAGCGTGCGGCTAACAGCTTCGCTAATTACGAGCAGGAGGATTACGATCGCTGAGCACGCGTGACTTCACGGGAACGACTTTACGGAGAAAACTGGAATTAAAACACAGGAAATATGTCGCTTTTTTTCCCCCTTCTTGTTTTTAGGGTACACCTAATTATAACGCTGGAGGGGAAAGAACTCAGCATAACACGCTGAGCTCTCCTGAGCGCACTCATTGTTCTTTGAAGGGAAATGTTCTGTCACTTTGTGAATCTGATAAGAATACAACATGGTGTTTGTGTGTGTGTGTGTGTGTCTTTGAGTTCTGAAATACACGGCTATATAATACACTTTCACACGTTCTTTCTCTCTCTCTCGCTCTCTCTCTCTCTCGCTCTCTCTCTCTCTCTCTCTCTGACATTCTCACACACACACACACACACACACACACACACACACACAAACAAAACTTTATAGTCCCCACAAGTATAGAACAACAAACACACACACTCACACACACAGAAAATATTCAGGGAACAGAAAGACAATGTTCCTTATGTTTTGTGTGGATATGATAACGCCCAAAATACAGCTAACTCGGAACACAATAGACTGCCACAAATGATGGGGTAGAAACTAGCAAGCCATGGCGGAAATGTGCTTCTTTTGTCTTATTTAGGCCGGTCCCTGCGAAGGAGGTTTGCCGAAGTGGGCCTCTGCCAATCATCAAACTTGTCATCGTATTGCTTTGTTGTGTTGCTTTTTAAGTTTGGCAGCACGGCACACTGTGACCCTGGTTGGATTCGAAATTTAGAAGGAGAGGAAATGAAAGTCCGAAAATCAAGGAGTGGGGTTGAAGGGTTGCAACACAAACCAGAAAAAGAGGAGTAGGGAAAAGACAGTTGTCACAGAGGGAAACGATTTGTATTCTGAGCGGCACCACGGTCTGTCTCTGGTGGCTTGCTAGATGTTTATTTTCCGCGTTCTGAGCTACCGAACTACTAACTGACGTTTTGTTTGCGGTATCAAACGTCAAAAGTGATTTCTGGAAAACAGGTGAACTAAGGTATATAACTTCACATTTCTCTAAAGGCCTGTCCATGTCTAGCTTCCGAAACATCAGTTATGATCTGTCCAATCCTTTCTTTTTTTTACATTTTCTTTCCGAAGAAGACTGACCTGGAAACCATCACAGAAATGCCCTGTCAGAGCGAGTCGGCCATTTTGGGTGTGGAAACAATACTTGAACTTGGACATTTTTATATATAGTCAGACATTAGGGAGTGAAGCCAGTGTTACCTGCCTTCTCTCTTTGAGAGAAGAAATACATTTATATATAGACAAATAAATAGAGAGCGAGGGAGAGAGAGAACATTTCAGGTTGTGGAAACCATTTGAGAAAAGAAACCTTTTACATGGACTACTGAAATGCTTTTACGCATACTAGTAAAATGCTCTCATATACACAGCTGAAAAATGTCCTCTCACACACACATATGAAACCATTCACATACTATCCTGAGGTTTTCAGGATAGTATGTATGTTCAACTGAAAATCCTCACACACATATTATGTGTGTGAGGATTTTCAGTTGAACAGGAAGGCATTTCAGTTGAACAGGAAGGAGTTTCAGTTGAACAGGAAGGTGTTTCAGTTGAACAGGAAGGCGTTTCAGTTGAACAGGAAGGCGTTTCAGTTGAACAGGAAGGAGTTTCAGTTGAACAGGAAGGTGTTTCAGTTGAACAGGAAGGCGTTTCAGTTGAACAGGAAGGCGTTTCAGTTGAACAGGAAGGTGTTTCAGTTGAACAGGAAGGCGTTTCAGTTGAACTGAAATGCCTCCTGTTCAACTGAAAATCCTCACACAAGTGAAAAACTTTCACATACATGTCTGAGGTTTTCAGGATAGTATATGAATGGTTTCATATGTGTTATGAGAGCTTTTCAGTTGTTTGAGTGAAGTTGTTTCAGTTGTGTATGTGAAAGCTTTCACTTGTGTATGTGTGAAGTTTTCAGTATAGTATGTGAATGGTTTCATATGTGTGTGTGAGAGCATTTTACTAGTATGTGTAAAAGCATTTCAGTAGTCCATGTAAAAGGTTTCACTAGTTTTTATGCAAGCTTTTCAGTTGTGTATGTGAGCGTATCATTTTTCAGTTGTTTCCTGCGAGGGCGTTTCAGTTGTGTATGTAAAAGCTTTTCACTTGTATGTGTGCAAGGTTTTCAGTATAGTATGTGAATGAGTTTGGTTTCATATGTGTATGTGCATGCTAGTTCTGAATAATGTCCCATACGGCCCCTCATAGAATTCCCTGACTACACACAGCTAGTATTGGCTTTTCCTGCCTTCTCTCTTTGACACAGTAAAAGAATAGAGAGTGAGAGGGGGACGGGGCTAGGGAGAGAAAATAGAGAGAATTCTATTGTATGTGTGGAACTCAGACATCAAACTTAGACAGCGCTATTTTCACAGTGGATATTTGTACATTTTAGTACCATTTCTTTTGGACACTTAAGGAATAGTGAAAGCATGAGAGAGAGAGAGCGATAGGACAGACAGAAGTGCACGAGAAATGGGGACAGGGAGAGGGATAGAGTGGAGATACTTTGGGAGGAGGGAAAGAGGGGGGGAAAGTCGGAGAGGGGTGGGTCGGGGGGAAGCAGGTGTGGAAGGACACAGCAGCGGGTGAACAGTCCACCAGGCTGAGATGGAGCAAGTGGCCCCCAGAGGCCCCCAGGAGCCTTCTGAAGAGAGAGAGTGATAAAATAACGAAAGAGAGGAGTTCAGGTGAGGAGAGAAAAGCGGTAGAGGGGGAATGGGGGGGAGGCGGTAGAGGATGACCTTTACCGTTTGTTGCCGACAAAAAGCAAAAGCGCTCTGAGCAAAGAGGAGGTAAAAATGATTGATGGAGAGATAGAGATAGAGACAGAGAGAGAGATAGAGAGAGAGGGAAAGTAGGCAAACTCAGGATGAGGAGAAAATTGGGGAGACACAGCTGCAGAGGTTGACACAGGAGTGTGAGAGAGAGAGAACCGGAGGAGATAGGAGAGAGAGAGAGAGAGAGAGAGAGAGAGAGAGATGCGTGTGCTCAGGAGGAGGAGCAGGGAGGCCAGGAGCGACGGGAGGAGATGGAGAGGACGAGGAGCACAGAGGGGGGAGGTGTGATAGAGTGTCGAGAGAGGAGTGGGAAACTAATTCTCCCTTCACTCTGGCCTGTAAAGATTAAGGAAGATTAGTGCAATGGAGGGGTGGAGGGAGAGAGGGAGGGAGAGAGGGAGATGGGTGATAACTTCCACCACATGTCACTGAAAGATCTCTGAATGCCTAATGCCCGAGAGAGATAGCGGGAGAAAAAGCAAGAGGGTGGTAGAACGGGTGAGAGAGAGATGGATAGAGAGAGAGAGAGGGAGAGAGAGGGAGAGAGAGGGAGAGAGGGAGAGAGAGAGGGAGGGAGAGAGAGAGAGAGAGCGCGAGGCTGTGCGAGAGGGACAGATTACTAAATAATAATAATACAGACGGAGTCGAGACTAGGGAACTAATGTACCAGTAAACGCGTGGAGTAAATGTCACAGAGTTGACAAGTGGATAAGTGGAAATAATGTTGGTGGTGTTAGTGGTGGTGGTGATGAGGAGGGTCTGGTTAGCTCCCATGGGCTGGGCATGGGGGGGGGGGGGTTAACAGCAGTAGATTCATGGCAGTATGAATGTGAGAGGGGCTACTTCCTCTGGGCTTCAGGCCTTAGAGAGAGAGAGAGAGAGAGAGAGAGAGAGAGAGAGAGAGAAGAGAGAGAGAGAGAGAGAGAGAGAGAGAGAGAGGGAGAGAGAGAGGAGAGAGAGAGACAGAGTGAGAGAGAGAGAGAGAGAGAGAGAGGTGCAGGAATAAACCAGGTCATCCATACACCTCTCTGGGAGCCCTCCCCCTCCTTCCCCATGGGAGCACACTCCTGTGATGCTCTGACAGTAGCTTGTTGTTGCACCTGCACCACCACCACTATCACTACACTATCACTACACCACCACCACCCCCATCATCAGAACCACCCCCACCACCAGCACCACCAGCACCAGCACCCCCACCATCATCAGAACCACCCCAACCAACCCCACACAACCATCACACCACTCCCACCACCCTACCACCACCAGCACCACCCCCACCCCAGCCACCCTCACCGCCAGCGCCACCATCAAGCGCAGTTCCCCTGGCGACACACAGTTCAGTGAGTGGATGGCTGGATGGGAGAGGGGGGAGAGGGGGAGTGGGTGAGGGGAGGGGAGGCGCTTGGCGTGAGGGGATTTATTCTACATTCTATACCGTTCTGCTTCCTGCCGCTGACATCTGTTTAGCGTTGCCGTGGCACCGCTGGCTACAGATACGGACCGTCGCCGGGGCCCGTTTTATAATTCTGATTTGGTTGAAGGAGGAAGGGCCCCGTGCACACTAATACACACACTAGGACACGCGCCCACACACGCACGCAGATACACGTACATACACACACACACACACACACACACACAGACCTACATCCGAAACCACACATACACACACACGCACAAACACTGAACTACACACAAACACACATAGAACTACACACACACAGACACACACACACACACACACACACACATCAGGGAGACGGTGACTCGCGTGCGTCGTGGCTCAAAGGCGTATTATGCAGACTTTGACATACGTCAGCACACACACTTCCAAATGCAGCTTCGCAAATACAGTGCACACACACACACACACACACACACACAGAACTTTCTGAGGGATCAAGGCGACCCTGAGAGAGGGAGAAAAAACTAGCTATAGCTTGAACGAGAGAGTGAGATGGATAGATGAGAGAGAGAGAGAGAGAGAGAGAGAGAGAGGGAGAGAGGTAGAGAGCGGGAGAGAGAGAGTGCCTTAGCCACAGACTCAATCCGTCATGCAGGATTACAGCGTAAGCTTCTCCACGGCCATAGATGTGTTTTTTATGGGGAAAAACAGAGAGCTTTTATAAGGGGGCTCTCCCTTGCTCTCCTTCTTTCTCTCTCTCATTTTCTCTCTGTCTCTCGCTCTGTCTCTCCGTCTCACTCTCGCTCTCTCTGTCTCATTGTCTCTCACCCTCTCTCACTCTCTATCCCTCTCTTTCTCTTTCTCTCTCTGTGTCTCTGTTTCCCTCTCTCTTTTTCTCTCTCTCTCTCTCTCTCTCTCTCTCTCTCTCTCTCTCTCTCTCTCTTCCTCTCTCGCCCGAGCTCTGCGTCAGAGACAAACTGGATGGGGAGGATGTGAGGAGAGAGAGGGCGAGGGAGACCACCACCGGCACCACTGACACCACCCCCTCCACCACCAGCCTCCCCTCCAACCCCCTGTAGACCCAGGGGCCGCTGGGCCGCCTGCTATCTCTGTCTCCGGCTTTTGGGGGGGGGGATATCCCAGAGGGGCTGGTGGTGGTGGTGGTGGTGGTGGTGGGGGTAGAGGTGCTGCTGAAGGTCAACCCCCCCTCCAAAATCCCAGTTCTCTGGCTCCAGACGTTGTGGGACCTCACCTCCGTAGCGTAGCGGAGCGGAGCTGACCTTGCTGGTGGTGGGGGTGGGAGGTGGAGCTGGTGGGTGGTGTGTGTTGGGGGTGGCAGATGTCTGGGTCACAGAGTGGGTGTGTGTGTGTGTGTGTGTGTGTGTGTGTGTGTGTGTGTGTGTGTGTGTGTGTGTGTGTGTGTGTGTGTGTGTGTGTGCGTGCTCATGCATGGCAGGTGTGAGCAGCTGTGAGCAGATGTGTTTTGATCTATTTAGTTACATGAGTGTGCGTGTGCGTCTCTGTGTGGATGGGCACATGCATGTGCATGCACCAAGCTTGTGTGTGTGAGTGTGTGTGTGTGCGCGTACGTACGTGCGTGCGTGTGCGTAGTTCCTCCTCCCAGGGACCAGAGAACCGCTACATTTCCTAACATCACACCGTGCCAAAGCACACCCCCGCAGACACGCATCACCCTGCGATGGAGTCCAACACCGCCGCATCACCTTTGATCCCTCCACAACACCCCCCCCAAGTAAGCGTCCACAGAGCTTGGATCTAACACGTCAATACAGACCCGGCCTCAACACAGCCTCTGCAATATTTAAGGCGATGCAGGAGTTGTTGCCGGCTAAGAGGGGTTAACCCTTAATGCTCACTTGGCCGGGGCTTGTGGTTGGCGGCCTCTCCCGGCTAACGCGGCTAGCTCGCTACCTCAGGAAGAAATTGTAAAGCAAAAAAAAAAGCGGGATTCATTATTTTCTGCAGGGGTCATCGTGCCGTTTTGGTGACATTTGAAGGCGCCAAGTCGTCTCTGGGGGTAGCCGTGAGCGTGACAGCAGCCGATGGAGATAGAGGCGTCGGCCGAGCGCCCTCGCATGCCTCCACCGCATTCCTCTAACGGACTGACCCACATGGCGAAGATGACAGCAGTGACAGAGAGAACCCCGCCGCAGATCTGAATTGAATTCAGCGACCGGCGGCCGGGTTCATTTGAATATGTGGAATAACTGTCAGCAGGAGTGCCGGGGCGGGACGGATCCCCGGGAGGGGGGAAGTCAAGCTGAAAGGGGATGTATATGCTAATAGGGTTAGGATCCTCTGACTCCTAAGACCCGGATTATAAACAGTACCAGAGGTCCGCGCAGTGCTAGTGCAACGGGGACCTTTCGGACCTTCCCGTCGTTCCTTTTTTTCAGATTCATGTCGTTTAGGAGCAGGCAGGGCTGCCTTAAAGACAAGATTATTACGTTTATTACGACAAGCCACTGTTCGACGGGTGGGAGGGCGGACATTTGCGCTTTCATAACAGCTCCGGGCAACTGGAGCTTTGACTAAGGGTAGTGCTCGATGATGTCATGATGTGAGGTGTGATGGCGCAACGTGAGGTGTGATGTCATGACGGGAGGTGGGATGTCCTGACGTGAGGTGGGATGTTACGTAGCTATGTGTGTGTTCCACCCTGGTGCCATTTATGAAATGTAATATGGTACACTTCTATATTGAGAAATGGTCGAACATAACGGTCAGCTAGTATTTGTGTGAACCGCTCCAGTACAGCTTGCAGAGTCAACACAGCACAGTACTAGCTATTCCGTTTGTGTTCAAAGAGTAACAAGTGCCTTTTTTACCTCCCGGAAGTAAGGCTGGAGCAGGACACAACGACTACAGGCCTGGCTGTGAATAGACACAAGCAATAAGTGTCCAGCTACATCATCCATTCTACAGTCTGCAAATTAACTCACACTGAGCTGCTTTGATTAGCTGTCCGCACTTCCTTCCTGTCAATATATTGGCAGAAGAAAATGCAGGAGGCCAGCGGAGAGTATTCAGAGATAAAAGTATCCGGGATGCTGAGTGTTTCTCACTCAATTAGACACAAACTAGCTCGCTTTACGAGCTTTGTCAGAATGGATTCCTTTAGGTCTCTGCTGCGTCTTCAGAGAATCCCTCCCGAGCACGAGACCAGACGTATCAATCAGCCGTCTGCTGCCCTCACTGTACGGCCATGAATTCATCTTCTGGTGAGTCTAACCTGTGGGAGTCTGTGCCGATCTGTAAATCTCAAACAGAGACAGGAAGTGCGTGTGGAGTGCTCGCCGGGCGCCGCCAGGAGAGCCCTCATTCCAGATGCCGATCTCGAGACAAAACGACCCGAATGACCGGCGTCGGGGAAGGGGAGCCAGAGTTCCATCGATTCAGTATTATCTCACAATAAGTCTGTGCTTCACCAGACCAGGCAAGAGGTAAACAACACAAAGTCGGGGGCTTTGGATCGGCCCAAAAGAAATATTGAGTGCGAGTATAAAAAAAAAAGGAAAAAAGAAGACATCTGACAAATACCCCCAAAGTTGTACCAAAGTCATCTTGTCAGAAGCGGCCGTGAATACCGATAGGGAGGAGAGAGGGGCTTTGAGGAAGGCTGCTTTTTTTGTTAGATTTTTTTGGATTTGTTTCGATACACGGAACACGTAAAAAAAAACCTTTTTGGAAGATTTAGACGGAATGGACTTGAGATCAAAGTCAAAGTGTTTTATTGTCATTTGTTCAGAAAACGCAGGGTCATTCTGTACATTGAAATTCTTATTGACCTGGCAGGCAAACAATACATAGAAGGCATAATAGATTAACAAAAGAGACACAAATAAATATATCAAATGTGGTAATAATAGCAACATAATAAAATATATATAATAAAAAGTAAACATAATAAAAATATATAATACAACAAGAACACTATCGATAGTTTAAGAGAATATAAACCTGTAAACATCTACCAATGCAGCATGTGTGTCCAATGAAGAGTGGAAACTTAAAAATACTACAGGTATAAAGGGAAATGTGCCGATAATAAAATAACACAAAATATGGCAGGAATAGTAGGAGTATACATCACAGAAAAATAAAGCATCATAGAAATAGAACACTAGCAGCAGTACTTATAATGTATATATTATAACTAATAATGTAAACAAAACAAAAAAGAGAGGGATTTAAAGTAATGTACATTGAACGTACAAGAAGTGTTCATGGGCTCAATATGATCAACAGGGTTAGTGTTACTGGTTGAGAAGCCTGATGGCCTGCGGGTAAATACTGTTTGTGAGTCTGGTAGTACGTGCCTGTATGCTTCGGTGATGTCTCCCAGACGGCAGCAGTGTGAACAGTCTGTGGCTTGTTGTTACAGTGATTGTTACAGTGGCGGGTGGGTGGGGGGGGGCTGTGTGGAGGTCATCACGGAGGACAGGGTAGTGGCCGTGTGTGAGGTGGAGATCTGCAGGAGGGGCCCCGGTTAAGGCGTCAGAACAGAGAGTGCCACCATTCATCTGGCTTCATTTGGCTGAGCGGCCTTGGCGGTTCTATGCAGTGAAGTGGTGTCTCTCACGCAGTGAGATGGGAACCTTGAGGTGTTCAGCCCGAGGGCCCCTTCACACTCACACACTCATACACACGCACATATGCACACACACACACACACACACACACACACACACACACACACACACACACACACACACAAACTAATGGGCACATGGCCACAAACACACATACTCACTCACCCACATGCACATCACTTACGACACCGGTATACTGACACACACACACGCACGCACGCATGCAGACAAAAGCACCCTTACAATCACTCTGCCATTGTCTGTGTCTTCGTTATGTTAAACAGCGAGTTAATGGAGTTAAAGGACAAGGCTTAGCTGTGAATACTTTTTATCCGTCTCTCTGTGTTGAAAGAGCATCAACACCTACCTTCAGGTTCGACAGCTCCAACTTTCACATGCTGAACCACATCCTGCTGTTTTGGTTGGCAAAGTAAATGTAACTGTTCTCTGTGCCTCCCAAACTTTCCATTCTCTAATTGTACGCCTCTTTGTCTTTACGTTACCGCCGTTGCCGTATAGAGACTGTAGCCATCGGTTACACGCCTTTTCGAAAAATGAACAGAAGGCCGCAGAGACTGTGATCGGCTTGCTCGGTCTGTCCGGCTACGTTTCTGCCGACAGTGAAGAGAACGCGGGGAGAAATGATTTTGACAGAACAGCAGTGGAGACGTGTGCACTGCTGCTGGTTCTTCTACGTAGAAATATGATTCCCCTTTGCCATCCGTTCTGGCTAATGCTTAATAAATGCGCTTTAAGAAGTGGTCAAATATCAAGTAGGGTTGTGAAAGTGGAAGTATTTTAGCATGTAAGTTCATTACATTAATACTGTTCTTCTGTAGCTACTTTAAATTCTGGTCTAGTCACAACAGGTTAGACGTTTTGAGAAACAGATTTGGGGAATTACTCACTCCAAGGGAAGAGAAATTCTGTCAAAATGTTTTTGTATTCATGGTTGAAGTAACTAATATGTAATTATTTGTACGTTGACAGTATCCACAGTTAGCCCCGTCCCTCTCTCCCTCTCTCTCTCTCTCTCTCTCTCTCTCTCTCTCTCTCTCTCTCTCTCTCTCTCTTCTTTCCTAGTTATTTGCAATTTTCAAAAATTTGCTGTTGCTCTGCACAATCTGTCCCAGTCGGTCTCTCTTCATCTCCCTCCCTCACACACACACACACACACACCGGCACACATACACACACACACACACACACACACACACACACACACACACACACACACACACACACACACACACACACACACACACAACTTGTGATGTCTGAGGGGGTGGAGGTGGTGGTTCATGTGGAGGGAGGTTCAGGGAGGGAGAGAGGGAGGGAGGGAGGGAGTCCATCAACGGTGCCCGAGGACATTTGCAGAAATGTCAGGCAGCGTTTCCACAAGGATCACATCAGCTTTTCTTGATGTTGCTCACACAACCGGGGCGGAGAGAGAGATGGGAGATAGAGGCGTAGAGGCGCGGGGGGGAGAGAGTGAGATAAAGGGAGAGTGTAATAGGCGTCAGGTGTAATTCCAGCTAACCGCGTGTGTCTTCCCCCCCCCCCCCCCCCCCTTGATGATGATTCATCAACCCGCCGGGCCGTGACAACCACCCCCCTCCCCCCGCCGCTGACCCACCGCCCCACCGCCCCCGCCCCCACCGCCCGCACCCCCCCCCCCCCCCGACCTCCCGCCTCGCTCCGGAAGATCACGGGCAGCCCCTCCAGTCTTTCTTCCTTTCTTCCTCCTTCCTCTTCTTCCTCCTCCTCGTCGTCTCCGGCTCCTTGGCAACTGTCGTCGGGGTCACCGAGCGAAACGGCGAAAGGGTTGAACTTTACGTCGGGTTTCGTTAGCGAGCCGGAAACCCGCCGCCGCCGCCGCCGCCGCCGCCTCCGCCGTGCTCCCGGGTCGATCCGCGGCGTGCGCCTATCCTCCGGGGGGGGGGGGGGGGGGGGGGGGGTTGGCGGTCTGAGGGCTGCCCATGCCGCCGCCTCCCCCGTCCTGGAAGAAATATCTCCCCCTTGAAGATGATGGGGAGCGCCGGATGCACCACGTGTGTGTGTGTGTGTGTGTGTGTGTGTGTGTGTGTGTGTGTGTGTGTGTGTGTGTGTGTGTGTGTGTGTGTGTGTGTGTGTGTGTGTGTGTGTGTGTGTGTGCTGGAGGATAGCTGGAGAGGCTGATGTGTTTGTGGTCAGGAGCATGGCCGCTCAGAGTAATTCATCCATCTAACGTTAGCTTGCTGCCACTTAAGTGTATGGACACTGGAGCCGCTGCCAGGGTCAGTGAAATATGGGCCGTAAATGTTTGTGTTACAGTTTGCTGTCTCTCTTTCTTTGCCTTGCTCTTTTTCTCTCTCTCTCTCTCACTCTATCTCTCTCTCTCTCTCTCTCTCTTTCTCTTGCTCTCTCTTGCTCTTTTTTTCTCTCGCTCTCGCTCGCTTGAACTGCAATTTCCATGCCATAATATGACCATTTCTACCATTCCTGTCACAGTTTTATAGAGTGAGATTCATGTTTGGTAAGGAGAGAGGTGTGTTGTGGGCCTGCTATTACACACATTTGAATTCTATCAATGCCTCGCCATCGTAGTTGCTATGGCTACAGCCAGATTACAGGTCTGGTGATTTTATTTTCCCCACAAATAGATCCAATCTTTTGCCTCGGCGGTTCAGTCTGCGGACAGGTGGCCAGGGGTCGACATTGTGTGTGTGAGCGCAGAGATCCATAGAACCGCATATGAAAGCGGCCTCAAAGTGGATTCGAGGAGATTGGATTCCATTGCAGGAGTTCCCTGTTCACACTGTTATAGGAATAGAATCCAATCAGGGTTCAGAATCAGATCTACGCCTCTTCCACCTGTAACACAAATCCACCGGCCTCGGTCGAACACGGCCACTGGTGATGTCACGCGGCGGCGCCGGGCTCACACACAGCCGCGTTCCAACGGTTCCCCTGTTCAAGTCCCCCGACCGCACGCTGGACGAGGAGGTGGCCCCCCGGGGGGATTAAACCAGGGGAACCTTTAGAACGCAGCTTTGTGTGGTGTGAGCCCTGATAACACGGAGCGCCCCGCGTTTGGATAAAGCCCCCCCCCCCCCAGCCCCCCACTTCCGGCCCCACAATGCGCCTCTTGACCTTCAGGCCGGTCCCGTTGATCTAATGAGTCCGAGCCGCCAGCCCAGCTCTGTGGCAACCGTGAATCCGTTCAGTCCTAATCTCTCTGCAGCGCCCCCCCCCCCTCCTCCTCCCCTCCTCTCCCCCCCCCCTCCCCCCCCTCTCTCCTCCCATAAGTGGATTTACGCCTATTTCACACCACTTAGTTGATCCCACCGCAACACATTCATTTGGATTACCGTCCCCCCCCCCCCCCCCCCCCCCCCTCTTCATCCTATCCTATTGTCGTCTGATTGTCGTCGTGTGGCTGTTCCCTGGTTGTTGATCTGTTGTTTCTCTATTGCTTCCCCCTCCCCTCCATGTGTCTCTCTGGGCCCGGGGGGGGTACAGTGCTCTGTCCGATGCTAACATGCCGGCATGCGCTAACAGGGGGATGCGGGAGGAGGGGAGAAGGGGAGGGTAAGGGTGCTGAGTGGGTGTAGCCCCGCCCGCCCTGTCAGGTCTGCTCGCTGTGTCAAGGCCAGGGTTCAAGGGGAGGTCACGGAGGAAAAGCAACCGGGAGGATTCTGCTTCAGTGAGACTGTCAAACGCACGGATACCCAATCTTATTAACACAACATGCACACACACGCACATAAACACACACACACACACACACACACACACAGCAAAGACACACACACAGCAAACACACGCACAGCAAACACACACAGTGAGTATATTCTGCAGTCTCCTGCGTCTCTCTGTCTCTTTCTTGTGCTTCCTTTGTTTCTCCATGCATAATTCTGTTGAGTGTCTTCCTGGGACTACCTCCTAGAGAGGGAGGGAGGGAGGGGGAGACACAGAGGGGGGAGATCCAGAGCAGGGGGATAGCTGGTGAGAGAGAGAGAGAAAGAGAAAGGGAGAGGAAGAGAGGGTGAGCGAGAGGACAAGATGAAGAGAGAGAAACAGAGGGAGCGTGACTGGCTTGACTTGGTCCAGGGAAGGAAGTCCTTGCAGAAACTTCTTTGGCAGAAGAAAGTGGCGTGACAAGTCGCCGGCGTCTTTGTAGCATACTGATACGCGGTCATGCGTGTGTGTGTGTGTGTGTGCGTGAATGGAATGCATCATGTTGTTTTGATGTCGCGTCTGTGTTGATGTTTTTCGTTGTGCGGTAGTATAGGTGGGGGTGTGTGCGTGTGTGTGCGTGTGTGTGTGTATGTGTGTTTGTGTTGGCCTGCGTGTGTTTGTGTCCCTGCATGTGTGTGTGTGTGCGTGTATTCGCCTGCGTAGGTTTGTGTGTCCGTCCTTGTAAACAACTAGAAGTATTTTTATGCATAACATTCTCAAGGCAGGTCATAGATCATGAATTTGCTAGTACCCATGTTGACAGAGAGAGACACATGGAGAGTGTGAGATGGAGAAAGGAAAGAGACCAAGACCGACCATGTCCGTATGTCCCTCTACTCTCTCTCTCTCTCTCTCTCTCTCTCTCTCTCTCTCTCTCCTCTCTCTCTCTCTCTCTCTCTCTCTCTCTCTCTCTCTCTCTCTCTCTCTCTCTCTCTCTCTCTCCTCTCCCTTCCCTCCCTCTCATCTTTCTCTGCTCAGCCAGCCAAGACGCCACTGCAGCCATTCAGAGGGAGCGAAGAGAGGGAGAGAGAGCGAAGAGAGAGAGAGAGGGAGAGAGAGGGGGAGAGTAGAGAGCAAAAGAGCGAGTCAGAGGGAGGGCGGGAGGGAGACAGCCAGGCAGCTAGGTACTAGCGCGCCGAGTTGAATTGTAATTAACGTCACCTCGTCTCGTTCAGTTGGCGACAGCCCTCCGGAGCGACCGCGCCCGCCCTCCGAGATCGATGGCGGCTGATCCGCCTCTAATCCGTACCAAACCGCCGCCACGCTCCGGCCCGGGAAGCCCCGAAGAAGAAAGAAAGAATGGAAGAAAGGGAGGGCGGTGGGGGGGCAGGGAATTA
>NW_028178695.1:0-12656 GCF_964030765.1 Micromesistius poutassou | reverse complement strand
TCTCTCTCTCTCTCTCTTCTCTCTCTCTCTCTCTCTCTCTCCTCTCTCTCTCTCCTCCTCTCCCTCCTCCTCCTCTCTCTCTCTCTCTCTCTCTCTCTCTCTCTCTCTCTCTCTCTCTCTCTCTCTCTCTCTCTCTCTCTCTCTCTCTCTCTCTCTCTCTCTCTCCTCTCTCTCTCTCTCTCTCTCTGCTGTCTTACAGATGCGAGGCAGTTTGTTGGGCGCGCGTGAAGGTGCCACCTCAAAATGGATTCAGAGACGCGGAGCAGAAAGCAGATCGTGTTGATTCTGCTCGGAGCGCTCACACTCGCCTCCTGCTACCCACAACACCGATGTGAATACGAAGATTATCTTTTAGGTAAAAAAAATCATATGTTTTAACAGTTTCACAAATGCACAAGTAGCAGTGTCTGTTGTTCTGCACATGCAGAAACTTTTTAGCACGATTTTTACTTTACATCTGTGTAGACTCCATTCGACTGTTACGTTCAGCTAGACGAATATCTTCAAATTGTTAGATTGATTTAAGATACTAAATGCGAAACCTCATTTTAAAACTTGTTTTAAACTTGTCAAAGTTTTGAACTTAGTAATTCTGCCCAATCCTAGTAAGATCAATGAAATTAGATGTTACATTTCAATAAAGAAATGTAAATAATCCAAACCCTTCATGGTTAATATTGAGGATATAATATTCAGGAATTTACTAGAATGTTTGCGCAACATCAGGTTGATAAGTAAAGGCTCTATGGCCGCAACTGGAAGCACAACTCCGCCTTCTAGCGGTCGGTCCCAGTAATTCACCACCATCTTGATTTGTCTGCAGGGAGATGCAGGTCTCCGGTTGGTCCAAGACGTGAGTATTTTAAGTCACCCCTTTGGAGGAATAAAAGAAGTGGCTTTTACCAATCATTCAGATATATTTAACTGATAATTGTTAAGTTGTCCATTCAGTAGAGCTCATATTGGATTTCGTTTTTAATTGGCCTATGATAGTATTTTGTCTTTAAATCATCTAGCCTTAGAAGACGAACTTGTTGGTGACAGACTAAATACACTGACTTAAGTCTGTTTTTTTGCTGGTAGCTTGATTACTAGAAAACTCGTACTATTTAGAGTCTAAATGATCCCATATGTGTAGCTGTGGAGTGTCTTTAATGTGACCTCAGATCCAGGCCATGCTCTTCCTAACCATTAGAAAGAGATCACAAGTCACAGACATAATGGAGTCCAGGCCAGCGCCACAGGACACCAACGGGGGTATTTTTAGATGATCAATGGCTTTCGATTAAATATTCAAAACCTAATTTTCAGCGATAATCTAACTCTTTGGTACTTGATTGAAGATGTTACAATGGGCGGAAAGATTTAGGGGACGTTGTAAATGAATATTTCAAGATCCCCGGCCAATCTCATGTGCATCCTGCAGTAGCGGAAGCAGATGGCTTCCATTTGCACATAAGTTCCATATGCTGCTTAACACTCACACCTAATTTAGCTACTACTACTACCCATACGATCGCCGTGTCTAAACCATGAAACCATGAGACATTTTGAGGTTCATTTTGTTTGTGGAAATGTGTCACGGACTACACACGGCGGTCGCGTATATGTGGCGGTTCAAAAACGAAATTCTCAAATTAAAAAAAATGTCCCAATGGCAGCCAGATGCACGGAGATCCGCCTGTCCTACTGCGACGACATGCCCTACACCGAGACGCTGTTCCCCAACGCCCTGGGCCACAAGTCCCGCGAGGAGGTGGAGCTCGGCACGGAGTACCTCCTGATGAGCGTCATGGAGACGCTGCTTAGTAGCGGCGGCGGCGGCGGCGGCGGTGGCGGTGGCGGCGGCGGCGGCGGCCAATGCAGCCCGGACGTGCGCATGCTGGGCTGCTCGGTGGTGACGCCACGCTGCGAGCACGACCAGCCGCTGCAGCCGTGCCGCCACGCCTGCGAGACGGTGCGGCGACGCTGCGCCGCGGCCTTCGACGCCATCGCCATGGCGTGGCCCTACTTCCTGGACTGTGAGCGGTACTTCGTCAGCGAGGAGGAGGGCTGCTACGACCCGCTGGAGGGCCTTCGAGGTGAGGAGGAGCAGGAGGAGCAGGAGGAGCAGGAGGAGGAGGAGGAGGAGGAGGCAAAATGGACGTCCGTCACGTGACAATGGCGGATAGGTTCATTGGAGCCTTTGGCAATGTAAACGTTCAACAGGGTTTATGTAGTGAAACGATTGTTGGATTTGGACACTCTGTCAGGTAGAAATACAGTTTTTTTTTTTATTTTGGACCCTGCATGGCACCTTTAAACCCTTTTTGAACTCTTGTCAATGGGTTACCATGACAACAGGGGCCATCATCATAGTGTTAATAATATTAAGGTCCTGAAAGCTGCTTTCAAAACCCTTAAATAATACTTTGGTGTGCTCTGGAAGTCTGGATTCTTTTGGCATCTAATTTTCAAATGAATAAACACACACGCACGCATACAAGCCCATGTATAATTGAGTACAGCTATACAATACAGTATGCAGGATTAGTAGCCCCGTCTGGCCAGCAAACTTGTGTGTGTGGCACATCTCAGAGGAAACATGAGTCGAAGGCTCTCTCTCTTTCCCTCACTCCCCCCCTCTCTCTCTCTCCCTTGCTCCCTCTTTCACCCTCTCTCTCTCGCTCTTTCTCTCTCCCCCTCCTTGCCTCTCTCTTATTCTCTCCCTCTTTCTCTATCTCCCTCTCTCTCTGACTCTCCCTCCTCCCTCCCTCTCTCTCCCTCCTCCCTCCCTCTCTCTCCTCTCTCCCTCCTCCCTCCCTCTCTCTCTCCCTCCCTCCCTCTCTCCCTCCTCCCTCCCTCTCTCTCCCTCCCTCCCCCTCTCCAAAATAAACTCACTTGATTTGTTTTGAAACGTGAATATTTCCCCCGCTCCCTTCCAGGCCTGGTCTAGTCGGTTGACCTAGATAGCAGTCATGCTCGGACCGTCCCTCCGATGCGAGGGCTCTTCAGGGCGGTGCGTGAATCATTTAAAGCAGAACGTTTAGCTCTCAGGAACCAGACCCTCGAAGGGCATTCTGCTGGCTCACACCGAGAACACCTTCACAGCAGCTGGCCGCCTTCTTGACGATGGAAAAAGAACTGTTGAGCTGCAGTGATTCACCGTTTAAGTCGTTTGAACATTGGCGTCGCGTGATTACAATCTGGCCTGAACCAAATACGGGATAGGGACGAATTCCTCGTCCAATTTGGCAAACGCTTTGCCGCATGAGTGCCACATGGAAGAAATTCGCTTCCGTGTTGTTTGGTTCAGGCGTCTGGAAACGATATCCAGTCCAGTCCCATTTCATAATTAATTTCTGTTCTGTATTACTGGACCACGTGACATTAAAATGTTTCCCTTCTTTTCCACTGATGGAGGTTACAATAACACCAAGACACAGAGAAGCCACAGAGAAGACTAGATGTTTGGAAAGGATTTTAAAGTAGACGCGTTGCGTTGGGGCTCGTCGCTCTGGGGGCTCATGGTCTCATCTCATAGTCAAGTAAACGATCGAAGAGAACCAACGCCCGAAATGGCCTAGTCCACGTCCAAACGGTTAAAAGTGGCCTTCCTCTTGTGGAGAAAATTCCTCATGAGATTTCAGGGAAAGCAGAAAAATGTAAACAGATATGACCGCCTTTCCTTGGCTACATAACAGCACTGAAGGGAACTGCAGGATACCTGGTTGACTTTTTATTTGCTGCTTAACATTTGCCTACAGTTAAAAAAAAACGTCCTTAGAAACCTGTGAAGTAGAGCGCGCTGTGTGAGTTGTTTATTTTGTGTTGTCTGTTTCTGTGGTTCACTTTTTCAGCTGCGTGTGTGTATCCCAAAAAAAAATCCAAAAACAAAGTGTTTAAAAGTGGCCTTCCTCTGACTCCAGACGACCTTTGACCCCCCCCCCCCCCCCCCTCCCCCGACCACCTCCGTGTGTCTCCCCCTGCAGTGGAGCAGGAGGCAGACGACTACTATGGCGGCCCCCTCCCTGCGGAGGACCCCTCCTTCTCCTCCATCCGCTTCGGCTACCACTCGGAGGCCCAGCTGGCCGCCGTGCTGACCCAGACGGCCGAGCGCTGCGCCGACGTGGCCCTCACCTACTCCATCGGGCGGAGCTTCGAGGGCCGCGACCTGCTGGCCATCGAGTTCTCCTCCCGCCCCGGCCGGCACGAGCTGCGTGAGTGTTGCAGTAACGCTGGGGTTTTGGTTTTTCGCTTTTTGGGTCACGTCCTTCTGTCGCTTTGGTCTTCGCGTCGCTCACATTCCTCCCGCGGCGCTCTCTTGCGGCGCGCTCTCTCTCTCTCTCTCTCTCTCTCACTCTTGTCTTTTTCTCTTGCGCACCTTGTTTGAATTTCTGTGTCCCTCTTTGTTTCTCGCTTGGTGAATCTCTCTACCGCTTTGACTTTCTCTCTTACATCCATCTCGCTCCCCCTCGCTCGCTCACATTCTCGCTCCCCCCCCCTCTCTCTCTCTCTCTCTCACTCTCGCTCCCTCTATCTCGCTCCCCCTCTCTCTCTCTCTCTCTCGCTCTCTCTCTCTCACTCGCTCCCTCTATCTCGCTCCCCCTGTCTCTCTCTCTCTCTCTCTCTCTCTCTATCTCTATCTCTCTCCCTCTCTCCAAATCCATCCACAGACCATAAGTACAGTGTCCAATAAGATGACACCTTTCAGACATCCATCTACCAAACATCCCCCGTTTTTTTTTCCATCGAATCATTCATATACACGTTTTATCTTCAATTTCTTTTCCGTTTTCTGTTTGTTGAAAAACCTCGAGTGGAAATGGACCAAAACAAAGAATCCCACTTGCTGCGATGCATTTGGGCAAACCCATCTTGAATCCTGAATCATCTTCTTCTTCTTCTTCTTCTCCTCCTCCTCCTCCAGTGGAGCCGGAGGTGAGGCTGGTGGGCAACATGCACGGCAACGAGGCCCTGGGCCGCCAGCTGCTCATCTACCTGGCCCAGGACCTGTGCAACGAGTACCGGCAGGGCAGCCCCAGGGTCCAGACGCTGATCAACACCACGCGCATCCACATCCTGCCCTCCATGAACCCCGACGGCTACGAGGTGGCGGCGGCGGGGGGGCAGGACGCCCACGAGGACGAGGAGCAGGTGGGGGGAGCAGGTGTACAGGTGTTTGTGTACAGGTGTTTGTTAAAGGTGTTTGTGTACAGGTGTTATATTTACTGTGGTGTTGAGTACAGGTTTGCTTTACAGGTGTTGTGTACAGGTGTTATATGTACAGGTCGTTTACAGATGTTGTAGACGGGTGTTGCATCTAGATGTTAAATATGAAGATGTTTTATACAGGTGTTTAATCCAGGTTTTTTTTCATACGGACAAAGCGAAGACAAATTGATTCTGCACGCCCTACTGATATTCACACACTTATCCCATCACCATACATCACAAATACATCAAATCAAAATAATCATCAAATACTTCAAATACATGACTCCATTTGCTGTCTAATCCGTCTGGCGTTCTCGACAGCTCAAGCTGATATTCCGATGAAGGTTATTGCGTGACCTCTGACCCGACTCTGGACTCAGGGCTGGAAGTACGAGGCCAGGAACGTCGGCAGGACCAACGCTCAGGGCATCGATCTGAACCGGAACTTTCCGGACCTGGCCTCCATCGCCTACCGCCGCCGCCGACTAAGGACCTATCGGACCGACCACATTGCCATCCCAGACTTTTACTGGTTTGGTAAGGTACAGTATAGTGCATCATCCATATACCCATAACCATAACCTCTACCAAACCAGACCTTTACTGGTTTGGTAAGGTACAGTATAGTGTATCATCCATATACCCATAACCATAACCTCTACCAAACCAGACCTTTACTGGTTTGGTAAGGTACAGTATAGTGCATCATCCATATACCCATAACCATAACCTCTACCAAACCAGACTCTTACTGGTTTGGTAAGGTACAGTATAGAGCGTCATCCATATACCCATACCCATAACCTCTACCAAACCAGACTCTTACTGGTTTGGTAAGGTACAGTATAGTGCATCATCCATATACCTATAACCATAACCTCTACCAAAAAGAGTTGTGTGTGGATAGTAAAGGTATATATCGTTCATTGCCTGGGTTTTGCCGACCTGCTCAGCTGATCGGCCCCTGTCAATATTTACCCTAGCCGTAACCATAGCAACTGCACCACGGTTACGTTGAGGTACCAGGTTAGAGATGGTTGTGTCTCCATAACATGGACATGTTCCGACTTTATTCCTATATCTTTAGCACCATAGCTAATGTTAACTTCTCTTTATGCCTGACGTATGTGTAGCTACGATATCGCTCCCACTTATCTGATCTTTGTGTGCGTTCAGATGTCATACAGTCTTTATATGTCCTTATATTCTTCTGTATATTCTTCTGTATATATTATTCCATATATTCTTTATTATTCAAACACAATATAAAAGTTGTTTCCAGTAGAGACCCATTCTGTGTATTGTCTACAGATCCCGCCCCCAGCCACATGATTGGTCGAAACTAATTTGAAGCGAAAAAAAAGTGAAATGCATCATTCAGCCAGATTTGAGCTCACATGCCACCTTTAGATATGAATCCAAAGCTGATTTGTGAGTCTAGATATTTCCCTTTACATCATAATCCCTCATTATTTCCCGAATAGCTCATTTGGATGTTCTCAAACGCGTCAACCCCTGTCGCCATGACTCCAGGTTGCCCCGGAGACCTACGCGGTCATGAAGTGGGCGCGGTCCATCCCCTTCATGCTGGCGGCGAACTTCCACGGCGGGGACCTGGTGGTGGCCTACCCCTACGACCTCTCCAAACACCCCCAGCAACACCAGCTGTTCTCCCCCACGCCGGACGAGAAGGTGAGGGGTTAAAGGTCAAAGGTCATGGGGTAACTCTTAACACAGGAAACTCTGTTCTTTGGGTCGCCCAATGGGAGACGGAGAAGAAATACGGTGAGATTGTGAGTGTAAACGCATGATTCCATTGTATGTGAGTGTATATGTTTCTGATTGTGATTAATTGGTTTTAGATTACCTTTCTAGAATGTCTAGCGACACCCCTGAAGGTGTTAATAATATATAATATTATATAGGCTTATATAAAAATAAATGAGGTCAAATGCGGGCACCGATTCTTTGTGTATGCATATCTTTTTAAAGACCTATAACACTTGACTAGAATATTATACTTCAATGACAATAAAATAAACCTGTTACTTAGAAGTGAATAGCAGGGTCATTATGCAGTTATTGGAATTCATTTTTGGAGACGGTTCTTAGATCCTGGCCATGGGCCTACTTTAATATTAAACTACAACGCAGGTGTATAATCAGCACGATCAGCCATTGGTTCCCTCTTGCAGGTGTTCAAGATTATCGCGAGAACGTATGCAGATTCTCATGCCACCATGGGCCATGATCAGGTGTGGTGCGGGTCGTCCCGCGCCAGTAAGAATGGGATCATCAACGGAGCGCAGGTGTCCAGTTTTGCGGGAAGTAAGAGAAAACAACCACGTTAGACACAACTAGGATATGCGATAAAGGTTGCATGTTCACGTCTTGCCACTAGAGGGCTCTCTTGGATCGTTTAAAATGTAAACGTTTCCCATCAGAGCCAAGTTTGAAGTGAAAGTGCATGAAGTCTTGCTGAACTTGTTAACATGTTAACATGGAGTTGTAGCGGCAGTTCGAGTAACAGCTGGAAATATTCAAGAATAACTTTGGATTAGAAACAGATTGCTCTTGGTTTTGCCAGGTATGCAGGACTTCAGCTATCTCCACACCAACTGTTATGAGGTGGCGGTGAATCTGGGCTGTGATAAATTCCCTGCTGAGGAAGACATGGCAAACGCCTGGCACGAAAACCAGGAGGCGTTAATGTCCTTTTTGGAAGGAGTAAGAATACGTTTTTCATGTTGTTTTCTTCAGTCAAACAATACTGTTCGTTACCATTTGTTTCTGGTATGTTATATGAGGTAGTTGCAAACATGTCTTCAAATCCATCAGCTCAAACCGCTACCGCTACCTTTCCCATTCCACAATAACAATACAAACAGTACAAAAACACAAAAAAACGTGTCTTACATTTTTATAATGCACATCAGATGCTCCACAGAAACACACGTCCAACCCACCTTCTACCAGGTCCCTGTTGGTAACAGAGCGGTAGGTAGGTAACCGATATGTGTGTGCCGTGTTCCCCAGGCCCATCGGGGCATCAAAGGCCTGGTGAGGGACGAGGGGGGCCACGGCATCAAAGGGGCCCAGGTGTCGGTCCGCGGCGTGAGGCATGATGTCACCACAGGTAACGCTCTGCTCACTAGCCCTAGCACTGACGAATGGTACTGCACTGTGGTTCTCCATCCCCAGTTCTGCTGGAAGGTGAGGTGAGGTCCTTGAGGTCAGAGTTCACCTAGACTCTGTGTAGCTTCCCCCCCCCCGCCCCCCCCTTCCTTCCCACAAACCTCTTGCACACAGATATATATGGCACTTAATGTACACACTCTTTGTATGTTGTACGTCGTGGCAATTCATGTACGCACTTATTGTATGTTGTACGTCATAGCACCTTATTGTATGTTGTAGGTCCTTGCACTTAAAAATAGTACTAAGCATTGTGTAGCATCTTATCCTAGCTATCTTTGTTGCATACAGGGAATGGGTTAACCTAGTGATTGTATTGCTTGGCGCTTGGTTCTATGAATATCCTTACTGTACCGACACTGATATATTATTCTCTTTCTTCTGACAAATGTACTTATTGTAAGTCGCCTTGGATAAAAGCGTCTAAATGTAAATATTGAGGTCCCCTCTCTCTGTCAGGGCAACACATTATTCAGTCATTTATTCTTCGTGAGCAGTGGGGATGTATCGTTGGGTCTGGTTGAGCTAACCCCTAGAATGCAGACAGTAACCTAGCACCCTCTCACCCCCCTCCCCCCCGCCCCTCCCGCCCCATCAACCCCCCCAGCTGAGCAGGGGGACTACTGGCGCCTGCTGGCCCCCGGGGTCCACATCCTGACCGCCACCGCCCCGGGCTACACCCGCGCCATCAAGAAGGTCCGCCTCCCGGCTGGCATGCTCCGCGCCGGCCGGGTGGACTTCGTGCTGAAGAAGACCGCGCTGGAGCCCAACGCCACGGTCCACAACCGGGTGGAGGAGGAGGAGGAGGAAGGGGGCGGCGGCTACTACAGAGAGCAGGGCGACTACGAGCGCTTCGACCCCTACAACCACTTTGAACGCTACACGGCGGCGGCGGTGGCGGAGCGGCGCCAGGAGCAGCGGGCGGAGAAGCCCTGGTGGTGGAGCTTCTTCGTCGGGTCGGGGGGCGGGGTGGGGGCGGCCCCCACCTGGCTCCTGAAGAGGCAGGATTAGGCCGACAGACGGGAAGTGACGAGCGAGACACGCGGTCGGTTGTAGACGCCACTGTGTGTTTTACCAGGTTGTACCGCGTTAGCTGGACGGGGCGGGGAATGGTGGAGAGGTTTGGTTGGATGGTTTTGCAGGTTGGCTTTTGACGTACAGTAGTTGCACAGTTTAGACGTTTCCCTCGAGTTATGCCACAGGCGATAGTAAGCCATTTTACAATCCATTAATCAAACAAACCACTTAAGGTGTCAAAGACTTGATATCTACTATATTTGGACATTCACATTTCTGCAAACTGTTAATAAAAAATATGGAACTACTTTTTGTTGCACCATGGATGTTTTTTTTTTTTCTAATTACACAATGAGAACAACTTTTAAATCTGTATTTTAATGTAATTTATATAGACTTATATAGACATTCTTTTAATATATATTATTTTTATTTATACATAATAATGTAAGATATAATTATTTTTGTTTGGGCTCCTTACGGGATGTAGCAAGCCTGTTTCCTATAACCATGCGTCAATAAGGGGCAGCCGACCAGCCGGCTGTGTAGCTCCTACGGCGTGCTCGTTGTCAACAGTTTAATAACTTCTTCTTCGACCGTTGCAAAGCAAAACATTGCAACTGAATCACAGACTAGAGATGTGGTAGAACCAGAAGTTATTTAAAATATGAAGAGGAAAAGTCCTTTCTAGCCGAAGCGTAACGACTTGGACCGAACTGAAGTACATACTGAAGCAAGCTGAGCTGGTACGAGCCTGCTATTGGCCACTGGGTCTGGCCAATAGGAAGGAACGCGATGCAGGTACGCGAAACACAACTTCCGGTATATTAACAATGGTATGTTATGAAACTAACAATGGAAAAAAAAAATCGAACTCTGACTAAGTGCTCTATTATATGCCTGTAATATCAATATAGTAAGAGTTGGAAAATTCGATCTTTAAAACGATCTTTTTCGTTTTTCGTTCGTGTAAAATCGTGTTCGAGTTTCACAACAGCCACTGCGGGGCAGTGTCAATTCACGTCTGCGCTGAAGTGGTTGGGACGCCCTCCTGTCCCACGCGGTCTCCCACAGACACGCCACCGTTCATCCTGTCAGGTCGACTTGATGTGTCAGGTTCAGACAAACCTTTACTCTGTGTCGGTAAATAATTGACTACTACTTATTTAAATGATGTGCGTGTGTACATGGCTATGCATACACTTTTGTAATGTATATGAAAACTTGAAAACCATGGTGTCCTATGGAGATGGGTTAATTATTGAAGAATAACTGGAGTTTAAAATATGTTTGTATCTATATTTATATCTATATTTATACATACATATATATACACATGTATGTACATATATGTGTGTGTGTGTGTGTGTGTGTGTGTGTGTGTGTGTGTGTGTATAATATAGATGTATATGTGTACACATATGTGTATAATATGTAAATATGCGTATGTGTGTGGGTGAGGGCTGCTTTCATAGCAAATCAAAAGTTTGCCTAAACAAACAAGGTGATGTCAGAAACACTGCAGCCCCATTAGGTTTGATGGGCTGGTGTGTGTTTTCTCTCTCTCTCTATTCCAGGTGACTTGTGTGACATGTTGTCACATGCTTTTCCTTGTGTGGGATTGACCCCGTTTACCTTGTGAGGACCCTTTAAACCGCCCACGTGAGGTGGGGTCACCCCAGTTTACTTTACGGCTCAGAACGTAGCTGGGACCCGTCAGCATTAGGAGGCAGCGTTTAGTTTTAAGAGGGCAGGTATAGGCCCTCAATGCCTCATTTGCATTTCAATCTGTTTTTATAACTATTTATCAAAATAGATAACTAAGGGCCACAGTAATAGCACATGTAATAGGGGATTACATAGCCACGGCAATTAAGTATCTTCATGCGCATGTCTAGTTTTCCTCTAAAATACTAATTTAAACTATATATTTAATAGCCAAGAAACCCTGTGTAATTTTACCACTCTGATCCCGCCATTAGATGTTAGTGTGTGTTCACTCAAAGCTTCACAGTTTTAACTTCAAAGAAAATCTTAGTTCTGTAGATTAACTTTAAAGTCACTGCATTCCAACTCAAATGTCGTCAGTGACGGATTCAGCCTGTGGTATTTATCGTGCAAGCAAACCGACGACAGGAAAGGATGCTGCTGGGAATGATTGTTAATCACCCACCCACCCTCATCCATCATGTGATTGGTCGGGTTTGTAATGATAGACAGTGACACAGAACCTTAACAATTGTTGCCACTGCAGTATCTGGGATATATCCGACCGTTACTCAATGGATAAAAATCTAGATTATTTTTCACCCTTCCTTTTCCTCTTTTTATAATTTTAGAGAGGTTCAAAAACATTTGGTAGCGATCCATGCCTTTTACAGTGTTTACACTGCAAATAATGAAGACAAGCATTTTAGATAGGCCTATTTAGATCTCTAGGGAGTAGGCCGACGTTTCAAATTAACTTTATTTATGAGTTATGAAACTTTAGTTTGAAAAATATGGCCACAGATTGCCTGACGTTAAGTTACTTTTCACACACACACACACACACACACACACACACACACACACACACACACACACACACACACACACACACACACACATACACACACACACACACACACACACACACACAGAGTCAGTGTTGTGTTAGGCCCTTTTGAATGCGGCTGTACGCTAAGAGCCTCACACAGGGAGTACTCACTGTGCCGTGCTAAACTCGCATAATTGCAAAAACAGCATTTCATTTCCTAATAATGGCTCAGTGTCAAGTCCAATTCAGTCTGCCTGTCCGACGGCAGCAATTACGGGATCGTACATGTGCAGACAACTCCTCCAGCAGGGTGATAATAAGCCGCCCTCTTTGTTACGGGCCTTGAACAAACTCGGGGGTGGGAGAACGTGAAGCCGAGATAATGCGACGAGTCGAGCGTGAATGTACACAAAAACCCGCCAATCGCCCCTTGTGGAAAACCCCTCGACTGTGACAAAAGCAGGACCCGAGTGCCGGGGAAAAAAGGTGATTCCGTTTTTTAATAGTTCCCGCGGGGAATCCCGAACCACAACACGCGGACAGAATGGGGACGAGATCCAGCTGCTCGTTTGGGCCAAAGTCACTTTGTGTGTGAAAGTAAGGCGTGTTGTGGGTCGGCTGGACACCGGTGGTTTGGTGATCCTTCGTGGGTCATTGATGGGCCAGGTTCCTTTTGTCGCCCGTGTTCCTCCTACCTCTTTATTTGATG
>NW_028178696.1:0-7326 GCF_964030765.1 Micromesistius poutassou | reverse complement strand
TTGACTTACATTTTTGGTTGAATATATAATAATACTTGGTGGTGCAAGAAACACAGCCCGCTACCGCCTGCTCTGGGATGAGAGGCGCTGGCGTGGGATTCAAACCAACAACCCTCCAGCCAGAGGAGGAGCCGCGGCGTGTGACTGGGTAATGTCCGGCTGATGCAGAGCCTGGTTCCGGCCTATCAGGAGGCTGATCCCGGGGGGGGGGGGAGTGTCTCCGGGGAGACAACCTCACCTCGCGATGCTCAGCTCTCTCCTCCGTCGCCGTGGCGACAGCTGTGTGATAACAAGCCGGTCCCTGACGACCCGGCAAACAGCCGACCCCCCCCCTCGGGGGGACAGAGGGCCCTAATTGGGGGGCCCCACACCGGCCCCTCGGTGTCCACGGGGGTCAGAGATGAACCAGGGCTCGGGGCATTTTAGGCACTTAAAAATTATAATTGCACTCATAATTGAAATGAACGGGGCTTTTTATGCCTGTGGAACATAAATAATGAATTATTTTCTGTGTTTCACTCTCTTTATTTTCAAAGCCAGCCCACATGTTTTCATCGGAGTGATTGAGTAGTGGTCCGTGGCCACATAGAATAAACACTACTGCCAAACATTGCATAGGTCGTTAAGGAGCAGGTAGGGGTTAGACAGTACAGAGACAGGTCATTAAGGAGCAGGTAGGGGTTAGACAGTACAGACAGGTCATTAAGGAGCAGGTAGGGGTTAGACAGTACAGACACGGGTCATTAAGGAGCAGGTAGGGGTTAGACAGTACAAAGACAGGTCATTAAGGAGCAGGTAGGGGTTAGACAGTACAGAGACAGGTCATTAAGGAGCAGGTAGGGGTTAGACAGTACAGAGACAGGTCATTAAGGAGCAGGTAGGGGTTAGACAGTACAGAGACAGGTCGTTAAGGAGCAGGTAGGGGTTAGACAGTACAGAGACAGGTCATTAAGAAGCAGGTAGGGGTTAGACAGTACAGAGACAGGTCATTAAGGAGCAGGTAGGGGTTAGACAGTACAGAGACAGGTCACTGAGGAGCAGGTAGGGGTTAGACAGTACAGAGACAGGTCATTAAGGAGCAGGTAGGGGTTAGACAGTTTGTTGAACAGGTCATTAAGGAGCAGGTAGGGGTTAGACAGTTTGTTGAACAGGTCATTAAGGAGGTTAGGGGGCATCTTGCTTAAGGAAGACTACTGGTAGGGGATCAAACGCAGAACCTTTATCACGGAAGTCTAACGCCCAAACCACCAGACTATCAGACCCTGTATCACGGGAGTCTAACACCCGAACGACCAGGCTATCCGCACCAAAACATGATTTTATGTCTTCCATATAATTCTGTTTCTTGAGGATTGTTTTAGAGGCGCACGGAGGACGGTGTGAGAGATGTGATTTGGGAACTCGGGACTTGTTTGTTGAGAGTTGAAAGAGGATCGATTGGCTTCTGAAGGGTTTAAGAAGCTCAGAGCCCTGTTATTATGGGATGGTCCGCTCGGCGGGTCCGTTGGAGTTTGGGTGGACGATGGTCTTTAACGGGCAGCTTTGTTTGAATGTGATGAGCAGAGATACTGGGAGAGTCCCTGCCAGGTATGTGAACAGGCCTGCTGATACTCGTCTTTAATTCCTGCCGCCTTTGGAGTTTGCTGCTCCTCGCTGAGTCAATGTTTAATTGTAATGTATTGAACCAGGGGAGAAACCACAGAATAATACACAAATATAATACCAATATAAATCACCTTTCCGTCTGGCCTTGGACAACAACAGAGCTAAAATACAGACTCACTAAGTCTTATCAGGTAAACGGCCTATTTTATTAAAAATCCTGTAACACAAAAACCTAATTTATCGATAGCTGGGGGCAGTAATAAAGGCTCTTTCAGGAGAATATTTGTGTCACTTGCCCAAAGCGAGTTGAGTTTGTCTGAGCGGAGTCTTTTGGAGTATGGGAGTGTCCTTGAATCTATGAAATGAAGAGAATTCAGAAATGATTAGCATTTGAATGTTTAGCTTTTGACATGAGATGGGAGGAAAGTTATTATTTTATAGTAATACAATTATTGTAATTAAAATAATTGTTTAATTAATCGTGAAATGTCAAAAGTTTGTTCCATTAGCTGTGATTGCTTCTGACGAACGATTATATTCTGGCAGTGTAACTGTACATTCTAGAGAATGTTCTAGTAGTATACGTCCATTGTAGAGTAACGTAGTAATACGCGGTCTGTGTATTTGATGGACCCTGACCTCTGACCTCTCACTAGCGTTCTGTCTGGCTGCTGATAAACAACACAGCCACTAAACACGCTCACTGTCAAGTCTAATTAGGAAACAGACCGATTTTATAACAGCTCTACAGCCTGCGACACAAAAACCTCATTTATTGGTAGCCTGGGGCGGTAATAACGCTATGTGGAGAATATTTATGTATTTCACCCAAAGCAGGCTTAGTTTGTCTGCTAAACGGAGACCTCCAAAGTATTAAGTCCTCCATGAATACCGGAACACGGGATACATTTATACAGAAGATGATTAGCATCTGAATCGTCATTTTAGACAGAGGTAGAAAGAACTTCTACTTATTGTAGTGTTATAACTAATCAGGAGAATATTGTAGTATTATAAATAATCAGGAGAATATTGTAGTATTATAACTAATCAGGAGAATATTGTAGTATTATAACTACTAATCAGGAGAATATTGTAGTATTATAACTAATCAGGAGAATATTGTAGTATTATAACTAATATTACTATATATTCATATATTACTATATATTTCATAAACCCTTTGACCCACTCCAAGTGAGTTGCTGTAATAGGATGCGTGTGTGTGTGTGTGTGTGTGTGTGTGTGCATTTGCATGTGCGTATGCGTGTGTGTGTGTGTGTATGTGTGTGTGTCTGTGTGTGGCCTACATCTGCCAGCCCAACAGAAGCCGCCATTTATCTTGATTCTCAATCACAGAACCAGTAAGGCCACACAGTGTGTGTGCATGTATTTATAGTCCAAGTGTGTGTATATCTTTGTGTGTGTGCGTGTGTGCGTGTGCCTGCATATCTGTATGTGTGTGACCTGGTACCATATCCCTCCTCCCCCAGAATATTTGATGGAGATGAGGTCTCCTCACCTCATCCACGGTCTGCAGAGAGCGTCTCTCTCTCTCTCTCTCTCTCTCTCTCTCCCCTCACTCTCTCTCTCTCTCTCTCTCCCCTCACTCCATTTCTCACTCTCCCCTCACTCTCTCTCTCTCTTTTTCCCTCTCTCTCTCTCTCTGTCTCTCTCTCTCTCTCTCTCTCTCTCTCTCTCTCTCTCTCTCTCTCTCTCTCTCTCTCTCTCTCTCTCAGCTGAACACCTCTCATCCAAACGTCCAAACCACATTCTCCTCAGTTGATTAGTCAGAGCAAACCCAACATATCTTTAGAGAAAATAAATCCTTTATCATAGTTATCGTTTCTGCGTCTCTCACTGCGTGACAAATAGAAGTGTTTTTCCACGTGACCGAAGCTCTCTCCAGCAGGGTCCCCCCCCCCCCCCGCACCCACCCAGATCACCAGAGCTCCTGAAACCATTCATCACAGTCAAGGCCTCAGAACGCTTCCCACCCCCACAGGGGGTGGAAAGACTCTTCTAGAAAAGCCCTTTCTCAGGACTGGAACAAGAAGTGACGAGAGGAGGGAGACGCCAACAGAGTTATGTAATGATCTGTGGAAGACTGTGGTTGTACTGGGCTGCTCCCAGTGTCTCCCACCAGCAGAAGACATGTCGTGCTGGGCAGATCCTCATCATTTGTTGTTCTTTATATTCAAAACCCTTCTCTTTTTCGTTTTCTCTTTTGTATCTGCACAGTTAAAGGAAATGTTGACTAGCGGTAGCCGTCCACACGCCCCTCGCCCGCCCTCCTCTCGATGAGCGTCTGTTGGCTGACATGAACCCCAGATAACACACACACGCACCCCTGATGCATTAACCTTTCAGACACACTTGGGAGACTGAGCAGCCAGCATCAAACGAGCCCCCCGAGGTGTTTAGGGAGTCTTTTAAATCCATCCAAGTGTTTCAGCATCTTTGACCTTTTCAAGTTGGCCCTCCCCTGCGAAACGTTGTGTTTCCATGGCGCTAACACGACTCATCCTGAATGCTAATCCATATCCTCTACAGCTGCTGCTGCTGCCGCCGGCCTAGCGCGGCTGCTAGCGAGCTAGCCGGGGGGTGATTCAGCCCGGGCACGTTCGTTAATGCTAATGTGTTGCGGCGCGCGCGTTGGCGGCGCGCTACTTAGATATTCTCCTCCCTCCAAGAAGCCAGCGTCTTCTCCCGGTGGTGACCTCCAAGAAGGAACACACCCCCGTGATGTTTAGTGTCTTATCGTGACGGGAATAATACAATATAGTCATCCATTGATAAAGGTGATGGTGGAGATGATGATGGGGAAGATGATCAGTAGCGGTTCTACGTTGAATTGCGCCCGGGGCGAGACCCCCTCCGTGCGCCCCCCCCCCCCCCCTGGAAAGTTGTTGACGGGGGGCGCAATTGCGCTCTGGCGGAATTGTTGACTGGGGGGAGGGGGGGGGAGGGAGTATGATCGATAATAGAAAATGCGCAAATTTTTTATTTTTAATTTTTTCTCCTTAATGACCTGTCTCTGTACTGGTTTTTTTCCGTGTGCTCGTGCCGCCCCCCCCCCCTGTAATGCCTCCCCGGGCAGCTGCCCGGGGCATAACCGGAAGGTTGCTAGTTCGATCCCCAGCTCCTTCTAGTGTCGATGTGTCCCTGAGCACGACACTTAACCCTAACTGCTCCTGACAAGCTGGCTGTCGCCTGTGTATTACAGTAACTGTTGTAAGTCACTTTGGATAAAAGCGTCTGCTAAATGCCCTAAATGAAAGCATTACTGTGGGTTGGTAACATTGGTAGGATTCTGTTTGGTGTCGGTCATAGACCTGCAGGATGGCATCCCAGTTCACCTCATGGAAGAACAGTGGACAGGAATTAGAGAACAGTTCTCCAGGGAGACAATCCTTGAAGCAAGAGGAGGAGTCCTACAACATGAATACAATGCTTCAAGTCCGCATGCAGGGAAACACATACCAGAGGTCTCAAGACAACCACTACAATGGAACACGACTGCAGGTGAGTTGTGTTTTCAACTCATCTCGGAGGAATATCTCAGGTTATAATCCAGCCTCATGGTTATTCAGGGGGTGTACTGCCAGAGCTATAAAGAGTCTAGATTAGTATAGCATTAGGTTAGGACATCCACAATAAGTGCTGTTGTATGCACTCCTTATGCACTCTGTGTGTGTGTGTGAATGATAGTCAATTTGCAGATGTATGCAGTGATTACTACTCTATACGGTCGTACTTTACCATCCCTGCCGGAACATTATGTTCAAACATAACTCGAGGTACTGTACGTTTCATAAACACGCAAACAACAAAACAAAGCAATTATCTTTTATGCTTTGCAGAAGTTAAGTGGTTCTCTGCTGCCCCGTCCATTAACAAAAAACACATGAATACTTAATAGGCTTAACGAAGCACGCCGTCAGAATGCATCGGTATCAACAGATAGCCGTTAGCTTGTTTAGCTAGTGTTCCCTCTGCCTGGGGACCCTTCCAGCTCTGCTATTGGACCTGCAGAACCGCACGATGCACAAGGCCCTTTAAATATTTAGTGTCAGGCTTTTGGTCGCCTGCGACAACCATCTATCAGCTCTGTGATCGGAACATCTGTCGGCAAATGGGAATGTTTTCTTCCCCGCTGGGTCTTTGGGTCTTTTAAAACCTGGTGTGAAGTGGATCATTTGAGGCCTCAGTCACCGCTGTGGTCCTGTTCCTCACATAGCTCCTCTCTGCTTCTACCCACGTTGTCCTCCAGCGTCACGGCCCAGAGTACCAAGGCCTTTACGACGTGTTCATCCCGAGTGCTTTCACACTTTGTCCGTCGCTGGTTCCCCGGAGAGAATTGATGACGGTGAACGAAGCCGGTGGCAGGACGCTAATGCCCCCTCGTTTGTGGAGCGATGTAGGATGCCTCTGCCCTTATGCGTCTGACCTTTGCTTCCTGTGATATATCGTTTCCTGTGTCTATAATAAACAGACGTTTCAGATAGAGAGGTGGAACAACCTGGAAGAGGTTGGTTGGTTGGAGAAGTCTTTATCTCTGGGGAAGGATGGAGAAGAAGGGGAGGAGGAGAGGAGGAGGTGGAGGAGAGGAGAGTCAATGAGGAGAGGTGGAGGAGGAGAGGAGGAGGTGGAGGAGAGGAGAGTCAACAAGGAGAGGTGGATTAGGTGCAGGGGGAGGTGGAGAGGGGCGGAGAAGCTGAGGAGGTGGAGCGGAGGAGGATTGAGGGGAGGAGGAGAGGGGATCCGACACGGAGGAGAAGCAGAGTGAAAACATTTGGTCTTGATACAGAAAAGTTCAACAGCTCCAGTTAAAGAAATGTAGAGACTTGTTAGTGGCGACAATCACGAAGAAACACGTTTCACAAACACCTGTCACAACACCTTCACATCCTCACCGATCCCAGGCTGTCTGAGCCCTGGACAGCTGCCTGATGCACGCTGATGGTTCAGCCCATCCAGAGGTACACACTCATCTCACTACACACGTTTATACAGTATTCCCCCCCGTCAGCCTACAAACATGCCGACGATCAGATGGACACAGACAAGGCAGGGTCAGAAGGCTTGTCGCCCCCCTGCCGGGTGCTAGCGGCCCACCAGAGGTTCTGACGGAGAGTTCTCCACATCGACTGCTTCTGGATAACGTTCCCTTGAAAATACAGCTAATCCGAGGGGGTAATTACATGAAACGACCTTCCAAGCAGGGCTCGGTTCAATTAACTTCCAACTTAATAATATTTCTTTAAAGTTGTATGCCTTTTAACATACTCACTAAATTAGCCTTTCCAGAACAACGCACATTTCTTTAATTGCCATTGCTCTTTCCCTTGCTAATCCTCTTGTAGTTGCTTACTTTGCATACTGACATACTTTTCTTCTGTTTATTTCCCCAAGGTCGCCTGCCCCCCCTATTTGAGAACCCCTGCCCTTGTGAGAACTGCCCCTCCCTTGTTATTACCCCCCCCCCCCCACCTCCCCCTCTTCCCCCAAGGCCAAGGCAGAGAGGGGGGGGCTTTGCTTCTGAGAGAATCCCCCCCCCCCCCCCCCCCCGACAGCCAAACGAGCAATTAACAGCAAAGAGGTTGTAAGGTCCGCCTCACAGTTCACACATGGGGCGGTGGCTGAAATGCATATTCCTCAGCGCGAGAACGTCTCCATATTCATAAGCTGACCTCAAACCTTAATGAAGTGAGGGTTGCG
>NW_028178697.1:0-14012 GCF_964030765.1 Micromesistius poutassou | reverse complement strand
CTATGCTAGCGTTAGAAACCCAACTCATTGGGGTTAGTTGGGGGCAGCCACTGATAAGTTCTCAAGTTTTTTCACCCGTGTGTATTTATTTTTACAAGCTGATTGTCACCAGCTCATTGCTATTCGTTCATATCTCGTTTGAGATAGCGTTAGTTGATTACGGTTTGCTGAAGAAAGGCTTCCCAATCACAAGGACCGCGGACAAATCACTCCGTCCCGACCCCCCATCCCCATCCCCACAAAGCCTTTCCTCTAAATTGCATAGTGGGCCACAGAGAGGCTTAAACAGTGAGTGTAATTACAAAAAAAACTGCAGCGACATTAGCATTTGCATTGCTAATGTAATCACAGTCCCAAGGGTGACATTTCCTCCACTTTTGGAACAGGGGCAGTGCAAGTTTCACAAGTCCAAAAGATAAGGCTGGAGAATGTGGATCTGGTGGCTGCGTTTGTGCGTGTTTTCGGTGAATGCAGTCTCCTGATGTTCTTTTCTTTTATTAAGAGCACACATTTATGCGTATGCAGGCAACGTTGTTTGTTCAGCCAGGTGCTTGTTATGTGAAAGTTCAACATAGTACTGTTTGTTATTACTCGATACGTTCATATTGCATGAATGATAAACATTGTGTGTGTGTGTGTGTGTGTGTGTGTGTGTGTGTGTGTGTGTGTGTGTGTGTGTGTCCCCGTCCCATTCACCATTTATCACATTTGTTCACGTCCATCACAGATGTAATCGGCATGGAGTCATTCCGAATGACCTGCCTCATCTCTGCTGTAAACAGGAAGTGGAGCTTGTGTCGCCTCACCGCAGGGTGGTTTGCATTCTACTGAATTAGGATCACTCAGTTAGCGTGCGTACGACAAAGCTGCGAGCGTACGTCAAACAATGCAGCTCGGTGTGTCCACGTCGCGGGGGGGGGGGCTAACCGAACAACCTCCGGCCATGCAGGGATGACGGCGAAGAGTCTGAACATGACGGATAGGGTCACCTGGACATCTCACCCACTGTAAAACACCAAGCGCTTTACATGGCTCCCCTGTCGTTTGAAATTGAGCATTCATGTTAGGCTTGTGAATCCATGACCATACCTCCACCAATAAACGCACGCAATTACCACCTGAAGCGAGTACCAGCCATAAGTCCCCACTCAAAGATGGGATTTTTTCAGTTTGCGTGGGGGGTGATATGGCCACGCTCTGCCTGTGCTGACGGCAGAGATCCCCGAGGCTGACGGCCTACGTCGAACATGAAAGGCAGGACAGAAGGGCCACTCACTCCCTGGTAGAGGGAGACAGGAAATAGCAGTGGGCCCGAGCATAGCAGCACAGCAGCAGGGCCCAGTCCAGCGTGAGGAGAGGTCACGCACGGCACGCACACGTGTCCAGGGAGAAGCCGCCGAGGGGGGAGAGTGAAGAGAGCTGTGTGTGTGTGTGTGTGTGTGTGTGTGTGTGTGTGTGTGTGTGTGTGTGTGTGTGTGTGTGTGTGTGTGTGTGTGTGTGTGTGTGTGTGTGTGTGTGTGTGTGTACGCGAGAGAGACACACAGAGACAAAGACAGAGAGAGAAAGAGCGTGCAAGAGAGAGAGAGAGCTAGAGAGAGAAGGAAGGGGATGGGGGATTGTGGCAGAGCGTTAGTCACACTGACCCCATGACACACATTTTTCTGCATGCCGTACATGTCGAAGGTTTTTTTTATGAGCAGCAGGAACAGCTGAGGAAGCACAACGCACAAACACACACACGAGCAGGCCAGGAGAATACTAATGCGTGGGGGAAAATGACCAGATGCTAATGATACCACACACACACACACACACACACACACACACACACACACACACCCCTGTCAGGTAGTCATGAATAATAAATAGTTAAAAAGCAAAGCTCAAATTTAGACTAGACTGTGTGAATGACAGCTGTCAGGAGAAAGCACACCTAACTAGACAAACCCATGAAGCTTGAGTAGTACCACTGCAAAATCTACTAGAAACGACTTATATTTTGGCATGGCTGAACAGTAGTGACTAGAGGGTTAGGGCCGTCCCCTGTGAATCATTAGGCTCAACACTAGCCAGACAGAGCCACGTGGTTGGACAACCAGGGCACATGATTCCTATGGCCCTCTTTAGTTTTTCCATTCTTCCGATGTTAAACGACATGCTGAAATCCCACGATCGAATCCAATCCAGTGTGGCCCCCGACCTAATTAGAACACGTGCAAATATCGCCTGGTAAAACCATATCTACAATCCTGCGACATGATATTCTGCTGCTTCGCCACACCACGCTTTATGCATTATTTAGCATTGAGCGAGTCGTGTTTGACAGGCCGAACGGGAGCGGGGGGAGGGGTGATAACCAGGCCCCTTTACCAGGGCTTCATCAACACGGCTGGATCCTTAGCCCTAGGCTAAGGTTCGCTGATCTGTGACATTGGAATAATCTCATTTCCACGCGACTCTCATTGGGCCCAGCTGACTCGTGGCAGTACAGAACAATTGCAAATGCTGTAGGCTTTTGCGTACAGTTGCCTTGGCAGCCGTAGCGTGACACCAAGTGAAGGGAAACACTGAGAGGGTTCAGTTCCAGCATTGAGAGGAGGAGGAGGAGGAGGAGGAGGAGGAGGATTTCCCAACAATCGGCGACTCAAGGTTGTTCACTGGAATCGCACGACTCTCCGGGAGGAAAAAGAGGAAATGGCCCAAAAGTTTACAGTGGGAGACACAGAGGGCAACTAACGCATGCTTCAAACGCTGCCTCAGAGCTCTGGGATCCTCCGGGGCTCTGCAGCGCAGTCCGTCTGTCTGTCTGTGTGTCCCACGATGAGGCTGTTGCTGGAGGACTACAAGGAAGGGTTCTGGACGGCCGCTGACAGACGGACGGCAGGCCAAGTGGAGCATGATATGAGGCCACCGTCTCGCCGATGACATACTTTGGGGGGAGGGGGGGGGGGGGCACGGGGTAGGAGAGCCGGTTGGGCTTATGGAGCTGCGCTCTGGACCAGACTCTGCTTTCCTCCTCTCGGCTGGCCCTATGGCGGTTCTCTGAGACGCGTGTGCACGTGTTCATGCGTGCGTGCATGTGTGTGTGTGTGTGTGTGTGTACACGTGAGTGCGTGTGTTTGTGCTTTCCCAGCACACCCTACCTGGGAGAAGTCTCCGTTCCGCGGGAGGTTGATGCCGCTGAAGTCCAGCGGGAAGCCGGGGTATATGTCCATGTTGACGTCCGGGGTGGGGGTGGTGCTGCTGCTGCTGTTGTTCAGGTGGTACTGCCTGCGGGGCGGGAGAGGGCAGACGGTGAAGTTAGGATTCATTTGTTCATTCTGAACACCGTGTGACTTGGGGGGGGGGGGGGGAAGCAGTCCTGCGGTAAAACATTGATATGGCTTTTTTTATATGGCTTTGCACACGCATTACGCAACAGCGGAACGGCCAGTCATATGCAAAGCAGTGCACAGGGCCATGGTGGGGCTGGGGGTGGGTGGGGGGGCAGTCGCTTGTGACTGCAAGTAGTGGAGCTGCCAAGTTAACAGCTGTCCGGCCCGAGGAGTGGTCCACTGCGGGAACAGTCCATTCCCTGCTGCATCGGTTACGGTGTAACCGACTTCCCAACTTCCAGAATCATGCATTATTTACCAGGCCATTTGGACACTCGCCGTCTACTTTAAATGCAGTATTCGGGTAAAATGAGCGCGCTGCACACGCAAACTAATGCATTCATGCAGACATTCACACTTAGTTCTCTCCTTCCACATCACTGCCAAATTCTAAATCCAAAACACAACTTAAGTTGACTCCTAAAAAGGCGACGCGGTAGCAGTCAGGGATTTCCAGAGGAAGGAGGAGACATTGGAATGACTACATTGATGCCTACTAGTGTAAAATAGTTTGATCTAGTAAAGATTCAAAAAGGGACAAATCCGGAACACCGGGCATAGCGGGAAAGCGAGAAGGCGGCCGAAACGTCTTCCCAGTCTTCTGATTTACGTCACCATGGTTCCAGGACTTTTACTCCTGGTCTGGTTTCGATCCATAAACGATTGTGCAGTCTCGTGCAGTCATGCCATGCCCCCCACGCCACATGATAGAATTTCCTGTAATGCCTCAAAAACGATACTGCTGCCATATTTGTTCTTATATTCAATCTGAAGAGAAGCACTTTGGGTCAAATTAAGTGAACAGTGTGTGACCCTAGCTACAGAAAAATCAAAGAGGCGAGCAGGGCTGATAATAACGAATCAACAGAAGCAAACATAACAAACCCCCAAAGAAGAATCTTCTACCCCTCATCAGGATCCAAATCCCAACAGTAGCACTCGACGTCCACGCAGAACACTACTCTACAGCTCCTCGCTCAGTGCGGCTCCTGTCCTTTACTAGACCACCGCGACCTTAAGCGCTGCTTACACTTCTACAACTGCGTAATGCGCTATCCAACTGCGTAACCACGGAGACCCCTCGAGCCCTCATAGTTCTCCGTCGTGGTGCCGGATACGCAACGCAATGAAAATGGCGCCGCCAGTGTTTACGTTGTGATAGTAGTCAAACCGGAAAAGTCATTCCGGAAATGATGTTTTTAGAGGACCAATCGCAGCCCTTGCCGTCTCCGTTGTCGCTTGACGGAGTGATGGACACTTAAAAAATATTTCATGCAGCCGGAGATGACGGAGAGGCTCTCCGACAGGCTCTCTGACTCTTTACGCAAGAGTAAAAATTAGGCTTAACTCGGATAACCTACCTGGTGACTTGGTTGAGCAGTGGTGTGGCTACGGCTTGTGCTTCCTGTAGACTGTTGTAAAACCATTTTACCTTTCTGTGGTTGCTTAGCTATGACGCAGTCGTGTTTAAATGAACAGCTCCTCTGAGGCTTTGGTTTCTTTCTGAATCAGGGTCACGGCATGTGACTGATAACAATACAGCGTACACGCTGTAAAAGTAGTCAAAGCGAAAGCAAAACTAAACAGAGCTCAAGGAGCAGGATACACCCGTTTGGCCTGGCTCACTCAAATTCCATGCCAAGGACAATGATTGACTTGTGTCATTCAGATGCACAGACACCGAACATACACACACACACACACAGACACACCTTATCTAGTCTAATTTTGGATAAAATTACAGCATTTTCCTTAGCTCCTTAGCTAGTGCTTGGTCATTTGGTCTAATGAGGATGTTAATGTTTAGCAGGAACACATCCTGTGTAGTAGATAAAGTGTACATCCTACTGGTCACTAACTTATCTATGGAGATAGCCAATTGGCTGAAAGTAATATGCTATGAATGCAGTTGGAGTAAGATTGTATCAGGAGTAACACTATTGATTTTCTATCGCATTTGTTGTCTCTTCATTTAAATAGTTGTCTACACCACAATGACCAATGTTTTACATCAGAAGGAATTTTATATAATGCGGGATAAGATGGATTGATTATGTTTAGGTCGATTAGAAAATTGTGTGTTACATAATGAACCATGGTTTACTACACAGCGACAGACCCTCTGCGATGAAGTATACCATGTCTATCTACATTCACATTCAGGGCATTTAGCAGATGCTTTTATCCAAAGCGACTGACAATAAGTACATTTGTCAGCAGAAAGAGAAACAATATATCGCTGTCGGTACAGTAAGGATGTTCATAGAACCAAGGACCAAGCACTAACAACCCCTTGTTAGTGTGTTGATAGATATATACGGGGAAGGTTAACCCCTTCCCCGTATACGACAAGGAAAGCTAGGATAAAATGCTACACAATGCTAAGCAGTATTTGTAAGTGCAACGACGTACACAGGGCTACACAAGTGTCACGCATTGAGCGGTCACTCTCATTTCGGTCTTTTGTCACGCACTCCCGCAACACATTGTATTTCTCACTCGGAAAAAGAGGCTATATTTAATAGGCCACAGCGCCCAAAGGGGGGGGGGGGGGGGGGATGTCACTCTTGCCTGTCTTCAAAACTTGAGAGCCATGCGTACAACATACAATAAGTGAGTAAGAGGGGGATATCTAGGGGTAGGATTTGGTTAGTAGTATGCATCTGACGCAAACCAAGGTGGTTAGGGACTTGACAACTATTGAACTACTACAGACATTACTACAGGGTGGCAGCTAGCACTTCTGCCTCTCAGTAGGAAGGTCCTGGGTTTAAACCCCAGGGGAGGAGGGGGGGGCTTTCTGTGCCGAGTATGATAGGCTAAACAGAATGTTCTGACTCTTTTATGAGTCAATTCCTATTACTAGGAAATACATACCAACCAAAATCTGTTTTTTACCGGCTTATTGATAGCACCAGGGAAACTGATGCTAGCATTGAGCAACTTTATAAATCTGAATGTCTGACAGATAAATATTTCCTGAATCTTGCAACTATGATGCAATACTACATTTGAGATATCAGACTATAATGACTAGACAAAATCTGAACATGATAATTCTTGATGTTTTATCCGCCTGCTGATGCAGAAGATAAATACACATTTACAAGGTCTTATACTGTCCATTGAATGTCCTTCAGCCAAGTTATGCTTTGGTCAATCGCTCTTCTTGTTCATGTGCAACTATAAATCATCTAACAGTATACTCATCATAATATAATAAATATATATCTTAGGCAAACCAAATAAGCCATATTAATGTAAATAACAAGAAAGATGTTTTAGAGGCTGAAAATGGGTAAACACATTATTGGGCCATTCAGTTTTCCTTTAATAGTTGTCATGTGATCCAACCGTTCAGAAAACAGCAACGTTTTTTCAGCTCCTTCTAATTGAATCACTTGAATTGGCGCTGTACCACATAACTCAATCTAGCAATAGATGCCTTATCTGTCCACTCAGTCAAATCTACACGTTTATATATAGAGCAGTCCCGTTCTGATACTTCTCAGGGATTGGCTCTGGCCAGGCATCGCCTGACCAATTGCCTCCGGACGCCATTGGATAGGCCTACAACCAATCATTGCAAGGAAACGGGGGAAATGGCACTGGGCGATGAAAGAGAGACATCTTACTTCTTAAAAAAAGATTTGAGTTCAGTCGTATGTTCTTCTTTTAGTGAAGATATACCGTCCAGTTTGTTTAGAACGGGCTCAACAGCGGAATCAACAGAACGTTCTAGACCGGCAGCAGCCATTCTTATTGTTGTTGCAAATGCCTCTTCTGTGGTCCTCTGCACCGTCATCGGTTTTATCCCGCCTCACATGAGATAAACAGCTGTGATTGGTCGGTCTATCACGTACAGGGCAGAAATCTTTTTGTATTGGAGGGGAACCAGACCTTATCTGCACGCGCAAACGAAACGTGAGCCCGCAAGATTGTTCTGGTTCCCAAGCTAGATTGGCCCGGGACCAGAGATAAACTAGGGCCTAAAACGGTTTGACATCATAAAGATAAGTCTACAGTGGATGGACCATGCACCCCGTTCTCCTTGTCTTGTTGTTGTTGTTGTTGTTGTTTTTGTGGTGAAGTGAAAGTGATACAAAAATAAATACATTTCTAGAACAATAAAGAGAAGTGCAGCCGGAAGATTTGACTTGGAAACCGCAGCGTGTGCTTTTGGCGTGCTCTGTTGCGTGCCATCGCGCATCGTTCAAAGAGAAGACAGCGACAGAACTAAACACCAGCGAGTGGGAACAAAGGCTTCCTGATCACTGCTTAACATCACGTTCTGTCTGTGTGATGACTGCGTCATGGCCTCTCTTTAGGGAGGCAATCGGCATTCTTTCTCATGCAAGAACATATTCACAAGGGTTTTCAAATTGTCCCAGTCCCCTTCATAACCAGAAATATTAAATATTTATTTGAATATTAAATAAGAAATGGTGTACGGGCTCAACTCGAATGATATCAAGCGATATGGCGCAAGAAAAAGTTATGTAACATACTTGTATACAAAATAAATTATATATTATTACAACAACAGGAAGTACCTATCTATTGGTCAATCCCCCCCTATATTCAAACTAAAATTACTCTGGGTCCATGGTGTGCTTTCACAGTGTGGGAGGAAAGGGATAAGGGATGTATGAGAACAGGGTGCCCTCTCATTGGACAACACGCCCGCGGAAGGGTTGCAAGATGCTTAGATTTACCCCCCATGCCCCCCCCCCCCCGCCTCTGGAAAGACAGACATGAAGCCGCCTACTTCAGGAAATGAATGCAATCTAATAAAAGGACCTTGAATGCCCTCCCACAGGTTTTTAAACATAGAAGGATTGTAGGACAGTGAGCTTATAGGTGCAGGACAATCGGAACAAGCAGTACAGTACAGTGCTGTTGGGTAACAGGCTAGTGTTACCAGACGGGGCTAGTGTTACACTGTGGCTTCATGTCAGCGCCTATGTGTACCATAGGCTGTTCACGCAGTCACTTATATTGAGTCTCCACATGTCAGAGTCATAAGAAAACAGCAGAAAAAAGAAAAAAACACCAGCGCATTCAGCATTGCGTGACATCTCATTCCATCCCGTAAGTAACATCAGGTCTGCGTCAGAACTGAACGAGGTGTGAATTAAAAACATGCAACAGCCGTAGGTGTGAATGAACTTACTGGTTTCCAGATTGCATAGGGCTGTGTGCGCTGTAGTCCGCCTGCTGAGAGGAGAAGCGCCAGGGACCGGAGGAGCCGTACATCGAGCTCTGGAAGGCAGGAGGCAACACATACGCATGTCAGCTGGGGCGGCAGGTGGACGCATGACGGCACAACGATCTGACTAGGGCTGAACAATTGGTCTAATTAAAACCGACATCGCGATATAATACAACGCGGTTTGCAAATCGCAAATGTTGCAATTTGCAACAGTAAGATTCAGTATTTATCAATTAATCTCAACACATAGGCCTGGCCTAAAGGAAAGAGCAGTTTATATGTTGACTTAACTTGACTGCTTCCAATGTTGTGTTGGTCATACTATAGAATGATTTATTGCTTGTGTTTAGTGAATAATACAGAACATAAGGAACTTTAAAAAGAAAAATTGCTTTCTAAATCGCAATTGCAGTATTGGTCTAAATAATCGCAATTCGATTATTTCCCCAAATCGTTCAGCCCTAGTTCCTACAGAGGATCTTTTCCATTCACCACACCACTAAGTGCTTCTGTGAGGGACCACGCTTTGCATGAGGTTCACCGAAGGTCTACAGTGGAGAAACACCACCGGGCTTGTGCCCTGTACGTGCAACCGAGCCACCCTCACCACAACAGTGGTAGGTACAAGCTGTGAGTGTGAAACACATGTCGTTGTAGTCCTCAAACCATTGCGCTCCTCCAAAGGGTCTCGAGTTTTACAAAGCACCTACAATTGATGACAGAAGAGAAAGGTTCACTCGACGAAGATATCACTTTTCTCTGCGACATCCTTTAGTGGCAGGCCTCAACCGACGGGAGGGAAACGTTGAATTCATGCAATGTGTGCGTCTTCTAGCAGACCACGGCAATGGAGCTCATGGCATATGCAGCTTTCATTCAGCCAAATGTCAAATCTTTGCTAAGCTACTACTTGCTTGTCGATACCATTTCAGAGCATTCAGATGAACATCCGGAATGAATATCATTTAAAACAACAATTTTAAGAGCCATTCTAACAGACTTTACTGTTTAAAAAATGATACACAAAAAATGTTTATACATCAGATTCACAATATCACATTAGTGGGGCGGCATAGCGAACATATTGTTCATTTTGTGATAAAAGTGACAAATTTGGTACACATATAGCTTAATACAGTATATTTAGAAGAAATCTGGATATTGGGCCCTTGCAGATTGGGCCCTTGCAGATTGACCCATTCTGAAGGCTGTGGGAGTTTGTGATGGCCCAATATCCAATTTTGTTCTCAATATATCTATCAACACATCTGCCAGATTTGGTGCTTTTATCACAACATGAACAATTGCTTTGTAATGTTGAGCTACACCGCCCCGCTACATAGAAAACCCCCCTGACAACATGAGTGAAACCGAACCATACCTCCATGTTGTTAGGGGAGGCCGCCGGGAAGATGCTGACGTCCAGCTGGGGGCCCTCTGGATGCAGGTAATTGTCCCCGTCCATGGCCAACGCTGAGGAGAGGGTGGGCATCAGACCGCAGCTCCGCACATGACCACCAGCTGACTAAATCCTTACTGCCCGACCACACACACACACGCACACGCACACGCACACACACGTAGGTACACACGTACACACACGCTCTGCGTCTGAGCAAGTACGTCTTAACGGCAAATAATCTCCATGACCTAGAGTGAAAAGACCAAAAAAAAAAGAGGAAAAAAAAAGATAAATAAACATTGGAAATGTTAACAGCGACATTGTTTATGAGATGAGGATCAGCGTAGTGCAATGGGAGTCTAGGGAGAGCAGTTATGAAATCATGTGGAAGATAAAAGTACACAAGTGGCCAGGTTTTTTTTAAGACCTTCTTTATCTGGCTGTAGGATCAGCTGGGGGAAACTATGAGTCTGACGTCAGCACAGGGCTCTCTCCGCTTAGATAACATGATGCAGGCCGTGCCCACACAGGGGGAGAAGGAAAAACATCCCAACTCATCTTACATCAGGGCGCTGTCACGCCACCGGATGATGACATGACCAGACATGCATTAGCATACATTTAGAGACATATGCCTCTGCATGACAGAGCACTAACACAGACACGAACAAAGAGCTAAACCTGAACCACAAAAAAAAAAAAAAAAAAAAGGATCAAAAGTAACAAATGAGGAATCCAAAGAAATGCACAAAATTGAGTCCATCCATAATCACAACACTGATTCTCCTCAGAGACTGTCTTCCCTCCCCCTGTCCCTCGCCTTACCCGGTGCAGAGCATGCGATTGAACGGAGGGCTCATTTGTAATGCAGAATGGAGGAAGCCAATTGGTTTTTGAGTGACGGCAGTCATTAGCTTGCTGTCGTCTGACATCACTAGGCTGGTGCATCCATCAGAGAACTCATTACCGCCACAGTAGGAGACGGAGACACTCGCTATGAGGAAGAGCCAAGAACTGGGGGGAATGTGGCTGGCTTACATTTGGAAAAACAACACATAAGACCATCTACCAAAAAAAAAATTCTTGGGAAATATCGGACAAAAGAGAAGCAGCCATGAAATAATATGGCTTGACTTTTTATTTTATTTTTTTGTGCATCATTCTGCTGCTGTGAAGTGGGAGCAGATATGATATGAAAGGACAGAATAATGCCAGCATGTGTTGTCCTCTAAACGGATGAACTGGTTATATTGCACAAGATGAATTACAGTACACCAACAATCATCTATTCAGCTCGAGAGAAAAATCTCAGGAAACAACACAATTGACTCGGTTATGTTCGTACCGGCTCTTAAATCACTTGGCAAACAGACCGAAAAAGGCCGGTATGCTCATGCTTGCAACTGATATTTATTCTCCCCACGAAGCATTAGAGGTCACCCATTACGGCAATTGTTGAATAAAAGAACAGCAATGCCATTTTTTTCACTCAAAATCAGCAGCTGGGTTGAGCAGACGTCAAGTCGTCACATTGCTCTACTCATTAAAACATACGCATGCCATAACTGCGCTTTGTTCTACGTCTCCCCCTGGCCTTCGACACTGGTTTGAGAACGGGAAGACAAAACAAATGATGATGGAAGTAATTGACGCTAAATGTATGCAAAAACATTGATGCCATTTCAGAAGCATTTGGGTTTTACTTAGGAAAAAGTGTTAGTTGTGGTTAGTGGTAGTTGTGAGGAATACAGTTTAGTGACTGACACAGGCCATGATGGCACCTCGTACCAACTATTGAATTTGGGATACTGGGGATGTTTAAGCCCAACGTCCAATAGGACAACACCATCATCCTACTGGACCTCCTCCAATGCTGTAGTCGAGATGCACTTTCCACTAATTTGATTATCACGCCAATCATATTCGTCACTGAACGAAACGCCTCCAGTTGGCGTCAACGCTGCCATGAACTATTTCTTTAGACATACGTAACTTCTAACACGTGACCCTTTGACCCTGGCATCATCATCACGTGTGCATGTGACGACATGGATTCCAACTTATAAATCCCATTTTGCATTCACTCTCACACGAAAAACAAAGGCTACAAAACCAACCATTTTAGATGTTTCTGAATTTCTCCTAAAAGACACACATTACAAATAAACATGTCCAGCTGGAGTTCCACACGTCTGGAACCCTTACAAGTGTTGAAACAAACCTACATCATCACTGGCCACTGAAACCCAACCACTCTGTTCCAAGGCTTGCTGGGCACGACAAAGGATGTCTGTGTAAAGTCAATCTCGCACCCTCTGCTCAAACTAATCAAATCCTTCCCCTCATGCCCCCCCCCCCCCCCCCCCCCTCCCTCACCCTTCTTTGTCTATTCTCCCCCAAACAAGGCCTCGTGGGCCAGACATGGTCACAGGGGACAAAACCACAGTAATAAATCCTGATGGAGTTCATGAGGGTCTAATTCAGAAGGTCTTAAGTGTGTGTCTGTGTGCGAGTGTGGATCTGTGTTTGAGACAGACGTTTGACCTAGAATCCAATCCCGTCAAGCAGCACATGCACAAATCCACACCCAAAACCGTCACACACACACACACACACACACACACACACACACACACACACACACACACACACACACACACACACACACACACACACACACACACACACACACCCCCCCCCCCCCCCCCCCGAGGCTGCCAACGTGGCTTTGTCTGGTTGGGGTGTTACTCCCACATGGGGTGCAGGGTGGGGGTTTAGAAGACTTGACCGCTGTGTCTACTAGAACTTTGTACTGGCAGTGAGGCAACTCCAAAATAATCGGTGTAAAATTTCACGCAAGGCACCATATCTCGAACCCTGACAAACCATTCCACTCCCGTTTCACAAGATCTTTGTTTAGAGTAAAATCCAAGAAAGAAAACTGCCATGCGTTCATGCGTGTATTTGTATTACTTAAATATCAATTGACCAGGATAAATAGAACATATTCATTGGTACACAATCACACACAAGGTTGGGCCCTATACCTCCAAGGTGAAGGAGGATGGAGGCAGTGAGCAGTGGCTTTGTGAGGCTCCTTGCGACACGCTTAGGGCAGCATCAAATGCATAGCGGACCCTTTGTTGTGTATATCTTCTGCTAGCACACGGTAAGAAGGGTGTTGGCCTTTTGTCCTAGACAGAAAAAGAAACAATCTGCTTTGAGGAATTTCAGCGTGGCATTTGCTGCGATAAAACATGGTGGGAAAATCACATGTGGCTGATGATTGGGGGGGAAATGAATGAGTTAAAAGGTGCTTTACACCCCAGGCACTCGCACTCTCTCTGTGTGTGTGTGTGTGTGTGTGTGTGTGTGTGTGTGTGTGTGTGTGTGTGTGTGTGTGTGTGTGTGTGTGTGTGTGTGTGTGTGTGTGTGTGTGTGTGTGTGTGTGTGTGTGTGTGTGTGTGTGTGTGTGTGTGTGTGTGTGTGTTCTGGCTGTCGAAGATATAATAAATTCCTCAGGCACACAGAGGTGATTTCATCGGACACTGTGACAAACACAACACTTTCAGTCCATCACCTTATTGGCTCAAGTGGACATTTTCTGTCCTTCTCCCGGCCACATTCTCTCTCTCTCTCCATCTCTCTCTCTCGCTCTCTCCAGACGCTGGGAGTCATTCCCAGCATCCCAGACGCTCCTTTTCCCGCTCCTACCCGGCCCTTCCCTCCTGCCGCTCGCCAATTTCCCTACCTACCGGCCGCCAGCACCAACGATAGCCGACAGTCTCCTAGCAACAGATGGCTTCTCCCCCCCCCGTCCCCCCTGCCCCTCCTACTCAAAGTATCTCAAGACAATTGGTATTGATCATACGGCGAGGACTAGCCCCAGGTGTGCCCTTCCTGTCAGTACACATATTTACTAGAACACCCTGGTGGTATTCATTTCATGAGTGCAGAGGCGGGTGCGCATGGCAGAAAAATATGAGATGCCGGTACCTTCCGATGCACCAAAGGTATCCACGGG
>NW_028178698.1:0-15053 GCF_964030765.1 Micromesistius poutassou | reverse complement strand
GGAAGTGCAATCAAGTTATCCTAGCAACTCAAACACAATGACTCACAGGCAAAGTTTAAAACTCACGCAGACACACACACTCTTCTGGTTCGGTTACAGTAAAGACTATGACTCCCCCCCTATCGCACGGTAAACATGTATAAGGAAAAGAATGGCCTGGGACTTTAATCAGTGGTTCTTAATAAGTATTTCCAGGCGAAGAGGTTAGGCTAGGCCACGCTAGGCTGCACTGATTTCTCTCAGCGACTGTCACGAGAGCTTGAACGCCCCCCTCCCACTTCTCCCAGCCCCCCCCCCCCCCAGCCTCCCCCAAACCCCCCCCCCCCCCCCCAACCACACACTCTCCCACTCACCTCCACCCCAGGCAACTTAATTTATGCAGCGTCTTGCAGTGTATGCAGCTATTTTCCGTAGCGAGCGCGACCAGAATCTGAATTCACGAACAGTTTTGTGGGAGTTTTTTTTTTTTTTTTTCTTCCCCACATAAGACAGTATTTCTTTCTCGTGCGTGTGTGCATGTGTGCGTCTGTGTGTGTGTGTGTGTGTGATAAATACAGGCGGAGGAGCTGGCTCCGCCCCGGTGTGAGGCATCACCCCGTCCTCAGACCTTACTCCTCTGGGTGGTCCCAACCCGCCCCCCCCCTCCCCATTAACCAAATCCGCTTTTACTGGCGCCTTCCCGACGCAGACTTTACATCAAACTTTTTATGTCCTTACTCTTCCCAAGAGTCTGGTGGGCACCTCCTCCTCCCCCCCCCCCCCCCCCCCCCTTTGTGGCCTGGTTCCGGTCGTCACAGAGACAATGCTAATGGTGATATCTCACCTGTTGTCCGAAGCTGTCAAAACGCCGCAAACAAACTCAATCAAAAACAGGGGAGTGGGGGTGGAAGCTAGGGTGGACAGCAGCAGACACACACACACACACACACACACAAACAAACACATATACACATATCAGGGACCTTATTAATTGTTGTTTGTTTAAGTCTTCGTCTGTGACCAAAGAGACACCCAAGGGGTACACTGTCTGTGTACCCCTCATTCCCCACCCTCCCTTTTCCTCCATGCCCAAAGCGGACTCAGCTGGACTCAACTTTGCCATCCATGACCAAAACCAAAGGTCTTCCTTTTACTTTAATTCACTTTGCTTTTTTTTTTTCCAATCCCAAACCGATTTTTGCGAGGGACTCGATGTGAACTTTCCCATGGAAAAAGTGAGAGAAAAAAAAAAGAAAAAAAAGAACTGATGTCTCCGCTAGGGCCAAGGGGAACGTTCCTCTTGCTCAGCGCTGTCTAAACCAAAACTTTCCCCCCCCCTCCTCCGCTCAATTACCTTCCTCCGAGCATCTGTCGTCTCTTCTAATGAGACCGGTCACATTGTCATACTTCAGGCTAGCAGGCGGGGGGCGGGGCTAATCCGGCACGTCGGCGGGACGGCGGGCGAGGTGAGAGACGTCATTCCCACTGTCACCGCCGCTCTGATGTCATCATCAATCACGGTGCACCTCGCAAACAGTTGTGTGTTTGCGCCGCTGCCGAAGACTTGATGCGTTTGTCCCAAATTAGATTCCGTCTCCCGAGTCATTCATCATGTCTGAGAGACGCACACACACGCACACACAGAAACACACACACACACACACACACACTCATATACAAACATAAACATAGACAAAATACCACAAACAAACATACATACATTATAACAGAAACACACAATAACACACACACACGCACACCCACACAGTATATATTTATATATGCTAATATACGGAGACCAGAAAGGGTCCCTCAGGCTTGTGTGAGTTAATAAAAAATAAAAAAAGTCCTGCAGTTCCTTTGTCCTTCCCGGCGTCATATTTATGAGTGCAGACAGAGGAACGGCATTGAGTTTCAAAGGACAACATTTGTTCAAATGAATGCATACCTCTGTCAGGATGAATGAAGGCCAAGCATCAAGGCGTAATGGCACTGCCATTGAGAGTAGTTCTGGCAAAAGCCTTTTGTACGTGCACGCCCGGTCCACGCTCAGCCCGCACTCAGCCGTGGCTGAATGGCGGGGGTGAGGGAGGGAGGAAGGTAGGAGGGTCTCCCCCCCCCCACTGAATGGCACTCTAGGCGATAGGAGACAAGCGAGCTCAGGGCAGAGAGACCTGGAAATTGATGAAATATATATATATATATGAGAGAGATAGAGAGAGAGAGAGAGAGAGAGAGAGAGAGAGAGAGAGAGAGCGAGAGAAGCGTTATTTCCCACGAGAAAAATGCACCAGCACACACACACACACACACACACACAAACAAGCATACCGTGCAGAAAGATGCAGATCTCCGGGTGGCATTTAAATGCAAAGTACAAACAAGCCTCCGTCTTTCCCCATCGCTCGTATTTTATTTTGCACTCAACACCCAAACACAAAAACACACGCACCTACCCAAACACGCCCACACGCCCACGCACAGAACAGAAGTGATAAAGGCATGGCTCCTGGTGCATGTGTTGGTCTGATAAGACAGCAGCTGTCTTTGTACTACTCCAAGCGCCCCCATCACTCTGCCCCCATGTTTAACCACATCCCCCCCTGCACCCAGCCCCCCGTGAGTGGGTGCAGGGGGTAGTGTTGGGAAGGTCCTGGCTCTGGGGGGGGGGGGTGGGGGGTGCCCGGGGGGGTCCAGGAGTCTGGCTTATATACACATAGGGTGTAGGTCCCCCATAGCTTCTGTGTCTTTATAGAGGCATGGTCTTATGGAGTCGGGAATACAGTTCCCGACTCCCCCCCGGCCACCACCCCCTGCCCCCGCCCCCTGCCCCCGCCCCCTGCCCCTCAGACAAATACACACAGAAATAAATAAACACACACTTTCACACGGCTAACTCCTCGAGGGGGTGGTCTGCAGTCTGCTGTCCTCAACAGTTATGTTCCAAGTCACCAGACTTCAGGGTATGAGGAGGAATACCCCTGGATCTGTTTACTGGAAGAATTGAGATTAAATCGAGAATAATGAGAGTTGGCATCGGCTAAACGGTTTTGCAGGTTTGTGTGCGTGTGCGTGTCTGTGTGTGTGTCTGTGTGTGTGTGTGTGTGTGTGTGTGTGTGTGCATGAGAGATCATTATCATGCAGGCAGTATAGGTGGCGGCTCCGTGCTGATGTGACCCAGTGTTTTGATTGGTCAGTGCCGATGACAGACTGTGTGTTCCGAGCCCTCTGGTTGGTCTGCTGCACCCGGTGTCAAAGCCCTACAGTGCCATCCTGTGGAGGCCAAGTGAAGTGCAGCTGCAGGGTGCCGCTGACTCTCTCCGAGAGTCCCAGGTGGAGCCCTCAGGACTAAACAGGGACACACAGCACACCACAATTTGTTTCCCGCCTTGTGACTGTCTGTCTGACTAATTCCACTGTCAGGCTCGATTACGTTCAACGTGACACTGCTGGTTTAGGTTCCTTTGCAATTCTGCCAGTAAGCTAAATGTGTTGTGTGATCGAAACCAGCCCAATCTAATGGTACCATCAGGCATCCACAGAGTTAGCACAACTTCCCCTGGTATTCAACTTGGTAGCAACTTGCCAGACCTATCCTAAGCTATTTGAAGGACACTTTCATCCAAAGTGTCTAACAATACCGCAAGTGCATATTTACACTTAGTACAGGGTGGCACCGGGTGGGCAATCATCCCCTTTGAGTGGCAGTGTTGACGCCATAGCTCTGCCAGCTGAGCGAGACAAGAGCGCTTTATTTCTATTCAGACGGATGCGTCAGCCAGAGCATCAGAGAGCCGCTTGGTTCCATATGAGGTCATCCCAGCCCCCGTTCTGTTTCCGTATTCAGGGGGGGACCGGTGCACATAGGGAGCCTATATCCTCCTGAGCTGTTTTGACGCCACCCTACTGCGACACCGTAATCTCTGTTGACTGTAGATGGCGTCGGGAGCTTGTGGCGCAGGTTGATAAGAATTTCTTCCTCGGCACGGCAGTCATTTTGCCCACGGGTGCCAGGAGCGCCTTCTTCACAGCGCCACAAAAAAAAACATTCTTATCCCCAGAGGGAAGGAAGACACTTTGATGATGTTCACGCACGCACGCACACCGAGCACACACACACACACACACACACACACACACACACACACACACACACACGCACGTCTCTTGAAGTGAGCATCATGTCATTGCAAGTTTAGTTTTTATTTATTTGTCTCCCAACAGAGTGACGGACAGGAACAACGGGAGGAAGTTCAACCAAGGATATCAGCCTGTTCCTAACGGGCTATCAGTGGGCCCACTACAGCTCCCCCCGCCTGTTCTCCCCTGAGGGGAAAAGTCCTGTCTGAGCCTGACAGATCCCCGCGCTTTGCATCCCGCCGAGCCAATCCACTTCAATGCCACCCAATGAAAACGCTGTTATGCTAATGCCTCCCTAGGAGTTGGGAAGGGCTTTTTAAACACCTGAAAGTGTGTTTTGATCCGTCACGGTCTCTTTACGCCTCTCTGTGTTTTGTTTACTGCGCTGCCTGAATATTAAACACCAGAAGGCGTCTAATTAAATGCCCAATCTGGGAAATGGCTGGCGAAATGGCATTTAGAAATGAATAAAGACTGGGATGAGTTTTTGCTTTTACTTGTGCTTTTACTTTGTCTGCAGAAAACACTGCAGGGCTAGAATCTGGTGGTAGTTACCACTATAGAGGGTACAAGAATCATAGAATAGGATTAAAAGGGATTAAATACAACACGTACAACTTTTTGGCAAAACAAAACAAAGAGTTCCATTTGCATATCTGAAATAAGACATTAGGATACCTCCTGAGATAAAAAAAGCACTCTAAAGTAAAAAAGAAAACATAATCACCCAAACAAGACACATAAATATGAATGCAACTCAACATCTATTAGGAGAGGGTGGCCACATCATCACAATAACATAATAGCATAACACATAACACTGTGTAGGTTTACATCACAAAATGAACTCTTTCACTGTCATATTTATCAAAAAATGTTTGCATCTCCCAGACACACGACATGAACATGCTGAACTCCCCCATTCAAATCAAATCAGGCTTTGTTGAATGAATAGCACTAAAAAATAACAAAAATAACAGTTTCCTTGAAAAAGGCTTGAAGCTCTAGACATTGCTCTATATAAATTTTATTTATAATTGAAAAATACCTTCACAAAGACATTAGAAAAGTGTGTTGTACGAAGGATTCAACCTTCGTTCCTTGTACTCCCTTGAACTAATCTCATATTTGGATTGGAAGAAATCTGATTCGATTCCGATCCCATTAAATTAGTTTATTCAACAACCCTGAGAGAAGTTTATGAGGTTTAATCACATGTGCATGAAAAAGGATTAGGAGTATAGTCGTTGTTGATTATGGCCACAAACGAGCCAAAACACAACAAAAACACTTTCTCGCCAATTTCTTAAATCTTCTCACGCCTAAAATAAAATATTCTCAATGGATTGTGTTATCCTAACACCCTCCTATTACAAATTAAAATATGGGCCACTTTCAAGTTCACCTTAAAACAACAACATGCAATACATTCATACAAAATAGTCGATACTAACCCGTTGGCCTGATATGGTTACAGTTAGGACACGATTAATGCTGAACTCGAGGTAACGGCAACACAGCAGAGATTCTCGAGCAAATTTACATTTATTACTCTGACCCTATTAATTACAAAGTACCCCCCCCCAAAAAAAGGTACCACAGTTGTATTTGCATATCTGTACTAAGACACTAGGATACCGCCTGAGATAAAAAGCTAAAGGAAAACATAATCAACCAAACCAGACTCACAAATATTAATGCAACTCTCTGGGCGGCCTACGAATCACAACACTGTACCTTTGCAGAGCAGTGATGAAAATGTACATGTTTACCACAGAACATGATTATTATTATTATCATTTCTAGGAACAGGAATGCATGTGAGATAGAGGGGGAGGACATGCAGCCAAGGACCGAGGGCAGGAATCGAACCCGGGTCGCAGTGATCAGGACTGAGCCTGTATGGTACGCGCTCTACCCGGGGCACCACCGGGTAGAGCGTCCTAGAACATGCCCCCAGGCCGATCCCTGGGGGCATGCCCCCTGTCCCAGAACTCCTCTTTGGAAGTCGAGCCACATGTGACCTCTCTTTGATTAGAGCACTCATTCAAATCAAATCAAAACTTTATTGATTGAAGAGCACTAAAAAAAATAACATGGAATTAATTTCACATAACGAAGAACATCTGCAGACACACATTATAACGCATCTGCTTGATTCTGACCTTCACTGTCGTCCACGACTCCTTCATTGATATTTCTGAATATGCAGGAGCCATTTATTTGGACAAGTGCTGTGAGCCATGACTAATATGTTTTAGTGAAGGCAAGAGAGTCCCCCTCATCTCAGCAGGTTTATTTGAGCTCCTCTTGGTTTCCATGGAAAAAAAACCCTGAAGTTCTGAGAGGTATTAGTTATAAGTAGCAGCTTACTGAAAACCCATCCATATTTCACTAGTATTTTAAATGGACAGGGGAGGATAGTGTAGAGGGCTACGGTGGTCCGAGTCCAGCCGTGTCTAGCGATCTGCCTGTCCTCAAGGACCCATGTCCTTGAGCACCATCGTCTCAGTTCTAACCTGCTCATTACTGTCATCCGTCCGAATTCACAGTGCATCACTTTGATAGAAGCCACCTTCACACAGAAGACAAAGAAGTGCATAGTTTATCACACACGTGAGGTATGATCTCCATCTGCCTTAACGTCACACACGTCATGAAAGTTCTGGAAAGACTGATATTGACCCATTCTCAGTCCTCAGGTAAGCACCTCTCTGGACCCACAGAGGTTGGCTGACAGCCCAGAGGTAGCAGTTAAAGTTGCCCTCATCTATCTGCTTCAGCAGGCTGGAGAAAAGCAGGCAGGACTGGGAGGATCATGTTTGTTTGATTTCTCCAGAGCCTTCAACACGACCCAGCCAACACTGCTGTGTGAGGGAGGGAGAAGTCTTAAATTTCCCTTTGGTGATCATTAAAGTACTCTTTCTAATCACATTTTCGTGATTAAATATTGAATGTCTGAATCCAATAAGGCTGCCAGAAAATGGTTTAGCACAAAATCTTCCGTCGATATTGTAATTATTTGGCATCTTATCAAAGTAATAACACCTTTAAATCATATAAACACTGGGTAATATTCAAGAAATTGTAGATTACTGTCATGGTAATGTGATTAAACCTCAATTGAATGATTGCTTGTTGGTAATTTTGTTTTATAGCTGCCATCTCTAATTTTAGGCAAAATAAGAAGTGTCCCAAAGTGACAAATTTGCAAAATCTATTGAGAAAAAATGGACTGACTAATTCAACAGTTTCTCCTGGCCTGGGCCCTGTCGTTGTGGACCGTAACCACAGGGCCTAGCAAAGAAATAGATCTTCCTGATCCCCCTCACCGATAACCTCCCTGATTCCTCCCTGGAAAACGAGGACCGGTCCATATTTCACACGATTAACACAGACATCTCGCCATTTAATAGACTTTTTACCCGAAGCAAAAACGAGACACGAGGTCAAACATAGCTCAGAAACTGCAATCCGAAAGAACAAGCAAAACCTCAACACAACAACGAGAACACCAAGTGCTGCGGGACAAAGTTTAAAAAGCCAACAACATCTGGAGGGAAGTGCAGCTGTAGGAACCATCACACGAAGGTTATCAGAGCGATAACAGCTGCTAGCTCTTGCCCTCGATCCAATCCGCTGCCTGCTTGCACCACCGCTAACTTCCTTGCTGTTGCAGAAGATCTCATGAGACCTATGACATTGGCATTGCCGTCGGTTGTATAGAGCCTTGGAGAGGGAACGGCAAAGTGTGGGCCATCTGTGTGAGGGTGTGTGTGTGGGGGGGGGGGGGGTTTACAGCAATATGCTGAATGTTACTGTATAATGATCGCTTACTGGGAGATGATGGTGCCGGGGCTCATTGCCCACGATGAGCAGACGTTGGAGATATCCTGTGGATTGATGAGGGCCGAGGGGGGCAGTGGGGGTGGGGCTGGGGATATGATAGGTCAAATGGAATATTCCGGGCGGCACCAACTAGATGATCCAAAAAATTGCATATTCTTTAGTGAACTGCTCTATTGAGAGTCATGATGGGAAGTGTGTGATGCGATGTGGGCACTGGGTCCACAGGAAACACATTACCTCCAAACGACCATCCACCGTATTGCTTTGCTCGTTCGCCCAAGGCTGGACCACTGCCATACTTCACCCTCCAACATAAATCGCACCCCACAACCATGCTGGATCCCAGGCCCCACCTGGGTCCTCTCTTCACTCGTTTTTTACTTTCCCAACCGGAGTTCTCTTGAGTTCTTCTTTGTCCCCTTTATAGCCGTAGAGTCAGCTGGGGGCTGTCAGATCTGAAACTAATTGCCATAATGTGTGTGTGTATATAAACTGAATTGGAATTGGCTGAATGGTGAAATATGAGAAGCTGCCAAGTTAGGGCAACCTGACATTTTGGTACCAGCCAATGAAAATGAACATTGAATTCAAATGAACCTCAACATGCATTACGTATGACGAGGCCTTTTTGAAACGCCGTCCATACGTCTGAAATGACTGTGCAGTAAACGCTAAGCTGGGAACCAGATGAATCTGCAAGCTCATGTTTTATTTTCTGTGGCATATATGCGTCTGGCCCAACTCCGGTTCCGACGAAATATTTCCAGGAGACATGGCCTGGGTCGGGCCAATCACAACCGCGCATCTAATATGGGGCGGGTTTAACAACGATGGCTGAACCGAGGAGGGCCTATGGGAGCGCCGTGGAAGCCTTTTTATATAAACAACCGAGATGTCTGCCGCTGAGGTGTCCCCTATTCGTTCCTCTGATTGGTTTTAGTTCTGCTGTTTCCAGGGGGCCGTTGATAACACCCCTTGGAAATCGAAAAATCAACTGAGAGGTTCCAGGCTAATACCCATTTGCAATGATGTCAGGCTGAGTAAATGCAGCTCTGTTTACCAATAGCCTGTTTCCGCGGGAACGAATCCACCTGGATTCCTCCAGGTGTGTTTGTCCTCCCTGGACCCCGGGTGTCTGCTGAACACGCCCTTCATGCTGAGGATATGTGAGCAGAAGGGGAAGTCATTTGGAAGGGTCTCTGAATAGCCAATCAAAGGGGGACGGGGGGACGGGGGGGGGGCTCCGACCCTGCCGTCACTCAGCAGGGGGATCTGGTTGACCAAAGGAAGGGAGCAGGGACATCTCCTCTCCTAGATGAGAGCCGGGCCTGCTGACGGAGGGGCCCTGGCCACCGTGGACCCAGCCCTGGCACCTTCCCTACTTCTATTGACTACTGTTCCATCCAGGGCTGGCACTCGTACCTGTCTGGAACAACTCTATAGTATCCCATATCAGAGGGACTGTATCAGATGGTTAGACGGCTAGCGTGAGAGAGTACTGTGTGTGTGTGTGTGTGTGTGTGTGTGTGTGTGTGTGTGTGTGTGTGCGTGCGTGTGCGCGCGCGTGCACCTTTGTGTGCAAAGGTGTGTGCGTGCGTATGCTACGTGTGAGTGTGTGTGAGTAGGTTTGTGCGAAGGAGCATGCTTGTGTGCTAGGTGTAAGTGTGTGAGTAGGTTTGTGCACTGGTGTGTGTGCGCGTGTGTGTGTGTGTGTGTGTGTGCCTAGATAATTGCATGTGTTGTACTTAAATCTCAGCAAGTGTGTTTGCGCGCCTGTGGCTGTTTTTCAACACCTTTATGGACTGTGGAGTAAAAACCGTGGGCGAGTTTGGATACCAACCCACACATATGAATCACTATCTGTCGGGCAGTGCAAGATGAGTTCTACCATTTGATTTCCAGTTTGTGCTCCAGGCTGTGATGTATGCGTGTCCATATCAGGCCACACTTGTTGAGTACACTTGTTGTTGTTGCAATGCAACTCTTATCATCAAATCGTGCCAGGATGCACCAACTGTCAGTTACTGACGGTTAGTTATCGGATGCTGCTGATCACCGTGGGATCCGAGCCACTGTCTCGAGGTGGTCAGGCTTGCTGTGTGGCTCTGGGCACAATGTGGGCAGATTACCGGCTTCGTCGTTAAAGCCACGGCCCATGCCTCCTTCACTCCTTCACTTCAATTAAGGCTTTAGTTACAATGAGTCACATTGTTAATTCAGAGCGTGAATAACTAACTTTCTAACATTAAAAAATGATGGACAAACTAGACTAAGCTGCTATTGAGATGTGTGATTATTGTAACACACCAACACATCAGCGGAATGCTGCTATACATTAAATGTGTCCATGTTGTTGATGTTGGGACGTTCCTGGCAGGCGGTTTTAAACTTGTGGAACGTGTGGGAGCTTCAAGTGTCAATTGTCAACGTCAAAAACCTGTGTTCATCTGATCGGCCCATCTGATCCCAAAAGCTGCAATGCATCAACTAGTGTAACGCAGGCCTGAGCGTGTTAGTGTTTGTGCATGTGCATGTGAGTCTATATACGTATGTGTACATGTTTGAGTGCTTATCTGCATTAATCGATGCATATATGTGCATATGTTCTGTGTGTGTGTGTGTGTGTGTGTGTGTGTGTGTGTGACGCGTGTATGTATGTATGTATGTATATATGTATGGTTGTGTAAGTTTGTATGTATGTGTCTGTGTCTATGTGTCTAGATGTGTGTGCCTATGTGTATGCATGTGTCTATGTGTGTGTCTGACTAAGTGTACGCATGTGTCTGTGTGTGTGCACAGTGTCTGCAGGCAGGCTCTCTCCTGAGTGGGAATATCGAACTCAGCCAGCCATCCCTGTTGTACCCCCAGCCTATCCCTCGGTGTGATAGGATTTTCTCACCCACTAAATGGGTGCTTCAGTCTGCACCGCAGTTTGTTATGGGCCTTAATAGAGGCAATTCACACTGGTCAGATGCTCATTGACCACACTGTTTGGACGCAATTCACAGGTCAGGTAACCTCATTTGGGGGCAGCTGGGGATGTCAACTTTGCTGGAGACATGAATACTGTTTACTACTATCAAGTAAGTCATTTGGTCACTTTTATCCATCCAACTAAACACGTACATTCGGTTGTTCAAGATCTCAATCTCGGTCAACCTTTCACACAGAGAAGGAGCTCAACCCATACTCGCTTCTCTCCTGACAGCAAATGGCATTGTGAGGCAGTATTTAATATATTACTACTAATATTACTATGAAGTCATTTAGCAGGCACCTTATCCAGATGGACTTCAGTGATGATTCATGTATTATATCGTCATTAAGGGGCAGGTAGGGGGGTGAGGCACCTTGCACAAGGACAGCAGACTGGAAGAGAGCAGTACTATTCTGTTCCAATATATATATATATATATATATGTCATTTGACTTTCTAGCAATCAATGAAATTAACAATTTCACTGTATGCGTCCAGGAGCTTTCGCCACGTGTATTATTCATTGTCGCAACTCCAATACCGGACGGACCGTTCAAGATAAATCTTTCCATTAAATGTGAAAAACTGTGATCAGACCTGAACGGAGACTCATTGATGATGGATAGTCAGTCGTTACTCCTCATTTATTATTTTGGTGATCAAACCGTTGAACCCGGAGCGGTGCGGCGAACAGCCGGCAGAGCTTCAGTGGAGGTAATTGCTGCCCTTTTGGCGTCTCTGCGCGCCATCTGTCCACAGCTAATACAGCATGTGGCATTGTTTTCTCTACGCACACACGCCACGGGGGTTTTTTGCACACACGGACTAGACTAGGGTGACAAACACATACATACGTGCACAAAAAAAGTATGTGATGTACGTGAATTGCACAAAAAAACAAAGAGAGAGAACATCATCACGGTGAAAATGGTACCGACACACAAAGATTTACACGCAAGCACAAACTGACAGTGTTGCTGTGAGATTCGACCCAGACCCTGTACTTGAAGGCCTCCACGGAGCCTTCAACACAAGGGGTGGGGTCCCCCTATTCCACATGGTGGAACGAGGTGGTGGTCAAGCTCTCGTTGGTAAGCTAGGATCCTCAACAATTCTCCAGGATGCACATGTCACTACTTAACCGCGATGATGTCAAGGACACCCGACCTGATCTCTATGACCTGATCTCTATTTATTATTCAGCGGACACATTCAGACACAGGTCATTTAGGAGCAGGCAGCGGGGGTTAAACATCTGGCCCAAGGATGCCAACGAGTGTTCTGAAGTAATAAAGCAGGACGACTGAATTACTGTGTAACGTTTTGAGCCAGTTTACCTGGCCGTCATGTCGGGTGATGCGAAAACACAATCTGAGCTTGTGTTTGGATATTTAAACATCGGGGACATGCTGTTAGAGATTAATTGCTAATTGAACAGGGAGAAGCAAAGTCCCACAAGTTGTCTCTGGAGATGAGCGGTGAGGAGAATTTGAATGTCAGCCGGTGCTGGAATCCTCTTCTCATCTCACAGACTATCTGTGTATGCTAGATGATGAAGCAGTCTTTGAGGCTATTTTTCATAACATAAGGAAACTCAGAAAGAAGACGGAAGACCAAAATATCGCTTTTTTTTTTTAACGATGCATTGATGTTGAATAAAATCACACAACAGTATAGAATTTTCCAAGTAGTATTCATGAATGTATACACATACAAATGCAAACACACTACACACGTTTGTGATACGTGTGACACACACACACACACACACACACACACACACACACACACACACACACACACACACACACACACACACACACACAATGGGTGCTTGATACACTAGGCTGTGATTATCATGTGTATCCAAACAGGTCTAATGGCATGAGTTATGATATTACAGCATGTCTCCATCAAGATAAACAGAAACGAGTAGATAACAAAATCAATATACATAAGCACGCTGTCAAAACAGACGAGCAAAACCGTCTTTCGCTAGCGGGCAAAAACCATTGTAGTGCTGCTTCGCATGTAATGTCCTGTGCTCTACGATTACACCCATTCCAATCTGAGACAGGGTAAGGGTCCGTGACCAGCTGTTTGAAATATGAAGTACTCGTTGCTATGATGTGACCGCTTGCCCCAGCAATCTTGGCCTGCGTTACTCATGCCAGCTCAAGTTTTACTCGAAATGAGGACGTGGTAATCATCAGGACATTTTCTTATACGATGCGAGAGATCAGTGGTTGGAACCGACAGAGATGCTGATTCGGACTGAGTTTCTGGTCAAAGTACGTTTTTTTCGCCATCACGAATCACAATCTTTAAATGTGACTGCTCAGCTCCACCGGAGCCATCGGCTCTATACTTAATGGGTGTTCTGTCAACTCTTTTGGCTGGGAGACACTGTCATAATAATCAATGGAAAGGGCTCCGGAAGATATTCTGTCCAAACCATAAAATGGCAGAGATTAAATTCTTAATGGCAAACACTAGCAACCACTTTCACTCATAAATGATTAAATCATTCTTTGTAAATTGACTGTTTACAATGTAAAAAAAAAATTGGATCCTGCAGAGGAAATATTTTGTGTTATTGTTTTGACATGGATGCCAAAGCAACGCAGCACTTTTCAGTGGAGGCTAGAAAAATCTTTATATAGATTCATTTCTTTCTTTCCATAAGTCCCAAAAAAGTTGCTCTCTATATAAACAGTCGCAAACACTAAGGCTAAGTCAGTGCTAGCTGGTATCATGACATCAAAGTAACCTGAAGCTAAGCTAATACAAATTAGTGACAAAAAGTACATGTATTATTTTTGAGTCCCAAGCTTGTGTGTTAGAAGAATGGGCGGGGGGGGGGGGGGGGGCTATGCAGAGAGTGACAGTGAGCTAGATGTAAGCAGAAAGCATGACAGAGTTAATATATTTCACGGTTGTTTCCAACCAATCTACCAAAGTTAACCTAGCAAGGCCCTGTGCAAGCGGTGAGCTCACTAAAAGCCCACTCAAAAGGTCAAAGAGAGGGGAAATGGTTTTAAAATTGGTGTGACACAAGCTTAGAACTGTCAAGACTTTACTCAAAATGACCCCAAGAATATTTTCTCACTGGCACCATTACACACCTCTTCAGAGTCTATAATTCCCTCTCAGTGTTTTAAACGGGTGTGCCTAAAAAAACACATTTCCACAAGGAATGAGTGTTTGGCAGCTTCATCCGCTGTCAGTCCATGGACTCGGAGGGGCATGTGACGGGCTCCTGAACCACTTGCTTGACTTCACTCACTGGGATAGTTTTTAGGTTCCTTCAACCAACATGAGAGGAGAAAGACATCGGATATACTTTGACGGCTTTCCACGATGACATCTCTATGGTTTGACATTCTTGTGGCGAGATTGGAAATGCACGGACGTGGCTTCGGGGGACTTCACATGAAGTGAAGGTCAAATGACTCAAATGAAATGGTCAGAGGCTCGTCTGGAAAAAATATATTCTTTTCAACTGATGTTGAGTCACATTGACTATTAATCTATCCGACCCAATCTGTAGCGTTTGATCTCAGGCCCCAAGACAACTTGAGCAAACTCAAATTATATGGAGTGGGCACACTTTCCATAATGCATTCCTATTCCCTGACCTGTGGCAATAACATGTAGGCCAGATTGTGAAGTTGGAACAAAGCAAGCAGCTGGTAGAATCACTGATGATTAGCTATGATGTTGGCAGGCTGGAAAGTTCATCAACACATAGAGATGTCACTTTGTATTGATTTACTATACTGTGACAACAGATGGTGGTAGCCCCAGGTTAAGTTATTTGTGTTAATGGATGCATCTAAACCAAATTACGTAGTGTCTGACTGCAGTAAATGTTTGGTCCAATAGGGCCCAAGGAAACGGAAAGGATCTGAATTTGTGTCTGAACTGCACACACACACACACACACACACACACACACACAATCTCCTGACCTTATCTGACACTCACGTGGTTGCTGACCGCTGGGTCATGTGACCGAGTGATCACATGACCAAGCACTCAAGAAAGGGGCCAGTAATGGGAGACAGGAGGGAGGGCAGGCAGTGTGCTAGAGGCCACGCTTTGTGAC
>NW_028178699.1:0-10792 GCF_964030765.1 Micromesistius poutassou | reverse complement strand
CACCAGCACTGGTTTTAATTCAGAGGTCTCAGTACAGAGTGGGGGTCCGCGTGTTAAGGGGCGCTGAGGAGTTAACGGAGGAACTAAAAAGTGCAGAGAGTGAAGGGAGCCCTGAAGGGAGCTGCCACTTTCAGGAGTGATGTTTCTGCAAAGCGCGCACACACGCGCACAACACAAGTGCACGCACAACACACACACACACACACCAGCAGAACAACACACAATATGCTCTGCACAACGTACGCACATGCACCGAAACACGCGAAACACACGGCAGAAATGCGCTCACACAGAGACACACACACTGCATCAAACACACACATACACATACACACTAATTCCCTTACACTCACACACTCACACACACACACACACACACACACACACACTACCCACTGCACAACATCCACCCAGCAGCAGTAACTGGCACCTCACAAACATCAGGTATTACGTCCGTTCCGATTATGGGATAGAGAGCTACATGCTGTTAGGAGCTGACAGCACATCTGCCTGCTCGCTGGAGACTGATGCTGGCACCTCTGACAAGCATCTTAGAACGGCCGGGCTGGGCTGCCTTAGCATATCTATGTGTGTGTGTGTGTGTGTGTGTGTGTGTGTGTGTGTGTGTGTGTGTGTGTGTGTGTGTGTGTGTGTCCTCCCTCTCTCGCTCGATTTCTCTATGCGTGTCTGTTTCGCTTGTGTGTCTTTCTCCGTGTCTGTCTCTCTCTGGTTCTCTCTCTCTTTTTTTTCTCTCTCTCTTCTCTCTTTTTTTCTCTCTCTCTTTTCTCTCTCTCTCTCTCTCTCTCATATTCTGAGAATGAGAGAGAGAGAGATTCTCTCTCTCTGTCTGTCTGTCTCTCTCTCTCTCTCTCTCTTTTTCTTATCCTTGAAGATATTATTGAAAGCCTTTGTGCCGGCTGTTTTCCCCGCACCAGAGACAATGTCCTTGTCGAGTGCGCTTATCCCCGTGAGCATTATTTACACAATGATAGCGATCATAGTTCCTTGTTTTATTCCGTCAACCGACATCCTTTTTGTTGACAAAAGTTGACCGAGTCGTTTAAAAGGTGTTGCCGACCGAAGCCGTTTAGCACCTTGTCTCAGAACCCGCTCATAACTCGACACATTGCGCGTAAACCACGGTAATAAAAGCAACAAAATGGATGACAGTTATTTCCTACAGACGCTTTCCTTGACTTCCTGAAAAACAAGGAGGGGGTTGGGGGGTGGAGGGGGTGGGCACAGCAGTGGCAACAGGACGTGTCATGTCCACTGGTCATTTCCTGGTACCACGCTGGGAAGACTTCCACCGCCGCTGCCAGCTTCAGCCCAGCCAAGCGAGGCCTGGCTGGGCCGTGGCAGCTGGCACTACCCCCCTCCCCCCCCCCCCCCCCCCTCCCCCAGCACCCCCACTACCCTCCTACCCACACCTCCAACCCTGCCATGTCTTAGTTGTGAATTCCGTACTACGTGAAGCATGTTATTCGAGAGAACAGCGACCACCCACAGTGACGCGCTCAACATAAAATTAGGGTTATGTATATATACCGTAGCCTGGTTTGTCTGGTACCCCAATTCGTTCAATTATATCTCAACAATGCTCACGTTATGGAAATAAATACATTGTGCTTGTTGTGGTGTTGAATACATCTATGTATCTCTGTTTTGATTCCATAGTATCAAAGTCATTTCATAGGAAGCTTAATACATTAGGGTTAGGCAAAAGACAATTATTTACACTCACACACGTTTATATTATTCCCTTGTACATGTTGAGGGCATTTTGTCTCTCGTGATGGTAAATATTCCTGAGACTCATACGGCGGCGTACCCTTGCCGAGCCACGGTGTTCAATACGTTCATTAAGCCTCGCAGTGAAGAGGACAATCTATCAATGTCGGGATATGGATGTCGGCCACTTTATTATTGCAAAGCTGTGTCCTCCGCCTGGACTATTGACAAAACCCTCTTTGGGATTATCGCCCCTACCTCCAGTAGACTCTCAGCAGAGCATTTCATCAGACTTGCATCATAAAATCTTGCATGAAACCGAACACAATCGGCCATTACCGTTGTATGCTTCTATAAAGTGCGCCACTCGACACAGCTAAGCTTACATCTCCCCTTTGTCTTGTCTTGTATTACAGCGTACGGGCCTGATGACGACGTCAAAGACAACAAGACCCTGCCGGAGGACGAGCACCTGCAGGACGACGGCCTGTCCCTAGACGGCCAGGAGGGGGAGTACCTCTTCAACGATGACGAGGACTTGGCCGACCACTTCAGCTGCCAGAACTCCCCGCTCAGCAATGGCACCAACCCGGACGCCGGCTACGCCTCCCCACTCAGCAACAGCAGCGAGCAGCTCGCCGACCTCAAGACCCCTCCCCCTGCCTTCCAGGAGGTCCAGGAGGAGAAACCAGCCCCCGCCATGGTGGTGGTGGACAAACCGGCGGCAGCGGTGGTGGAGAGCCCCGAGCCCGCCAACGGCCTGTCGCTGCAGGACAGCCTGGAGCAGATGAAGGCCGTCTATGCAAACCTGATCTCGGAGGCCTCCTGGTCCAGCATCGCTCTGGATATGCTCAAGAGTAAACAGGGGAACAACCTGAGAGCCAGCACCCACAACGGGAGGAATCATAAAGGGAGCAATGGCTTCCTTAGTACGAGCGGTAGTAGTAGTCACAGCCAGGGGAACATCCACGTGAAAACCAGCAGTAGCAGCACCAACAGCAGTGGCAACGCGTCCATGTCCTCCACCAACACCACCACCAGCAGCAGCATGAACACCAGTACGGCAACAAGCCACTCAAACAGCAACAGCATGAGCAACAACTGCGGCAACAACAACGGCGGAGGGGTGGCCTACGACTGGCACCAAGCCGCCTTGGCCAAGACCCTGCAGCACACACCGTACCACCTCCTGCCCGAGCCCAGCCTCTTCAGTACAGTGCAGCTGTACCGGCAGAACAACAAGCTGTACGGGCCCGTGTTCACCGGCGCCAGCAAGTTCCGCTGCAAGGACTGCAGCGCGGCCTACGACACGCTGGTGGGCCTGACGGTGCACATGAACGAGTCGGGCCACTACCGGGACGACAACAAGGACAAGGAGGACGACCGGGGCAAGCGCTGGTCCAAACCCCGCAAGCGCTCCCTCATGGAGATGGAGGGCAAGGAGGACGCCCAGAAGGTCCTCAAGTGCATGTACTGCGGCCACTCCTTTGAGTCCCTGCAGGACCTGAGCGTGCACATGATCAAAACGAAACACTACCAGAAAGTGCCTCTCAAGGAGCCGATGCCCGCCCTCGCCTCCAAGCTGGTACCGCCAAGCAAAAAGAGACCGTTTCAAGAGCTGGTGACGCCGAGTTCACCGGAGTCCGGGTCGTCTTGCGTGCCGCTGGGGGAGACGCCGAAGGAAACGCAGAAACTCGTCAACCCCTATGTCACCGCCAACAATCGCTACGGTTACCAAAACGGCGCAAGTTACACGTGGCAGTTTGAGGCGCGCAAGGCGCAGATTCTCAAATGCATGGAGTGTGGCAGTTCCCATGACACCCTGCAGCAGCTGACCGCCCACATGATGGTCACAGGACACTTCCTCAAGGTCACCAACTCAGCCTCCAAGAAAGGGAAGCAGTTGGTGTTTGATCCGGTGGTCGAGGAGAAGTTCCAATCTGTTGCCCTCCCACCAACCACGACACGACTCCCGGCGCCCAATGGGAAGCCAGAGTCTCCCACGCGGCCCCAAACCCCCGAGGAGAAGAAAGAGGAGGAACCGAAACAGGAGGAGATGGAAGAAGAGAGCATGGAGATCCAAGTCCCCGAGAAGAAGATAAAAGAGGAGAAGGAAGATCCGTCCGAGAAGAGCGAAAAAGCCGGGAAGAACCGGCCTCATAAATACCTCACCGAGGCTGATCTGGAGGAGGCTCCTAAAGGCGGCGTAGACATCCTCAAGTCATTGGAGAACGCGGTGTCAAGTGCAATCAGCAAGGCCCAGACAGGTGCACCCACCTGGGGAGGCTACAACAGCATTCATGCAGCCTATCAACTCCACGGCGCTCTGAAATCAACCTTTTCCTCGTGCGCCCAGGTGCAGCCTTTATTTAGCACCACCAGCATGAAGGTGCTGTCGTCTGACGTAGGCTCTCTGATCCACTCGCCCAATAGCCCCTCTTCGCCACCCAACCGCAGGAGCAACATGCTCGCCATGGAGGAGCTGGTGGAGAAAGTAACAGGGAAGAGCTCGGTAAAGAAGGAATGGGAGGAAAGTCGGTCGGAAAGAAAGTGTAAGTCAGTGGCAACCAAATCCCCCTCACCGCCTCCTAGGGAAAAACAGGTTTCCCCCAAGCAGGAAAACCTATTCAAACCAGCAAAAAGAAATACCCCAGAGGACCGAACCGAGTTCAGAGACAAAGTAGGTGAGGTGGAAGATAGTAAAATGGACATGCAGGTGAAGAGCGAGGTGGTTTCTCCCGAAGTGGCTGTTTCTAACGGCTGCAATAAGCTGGGAATAATCACAGATCATTCACCTGAGCAGCCCCTGGTGAACCCTCTCAGTGCACTGCAGTCCATCATGAACAATCACCTGGGAAAAGCTGCAAAGGTGTCCACACCTTTTACGGATCCCTTCTCAATGCTTCACAAGCTCAACAACCACAACAACAGCAACAATAACAACAACACCACAGTGGAGAAGCCCCTTCCCAGCTCCGTCCCGGCCAAGCAGAAGGAGCCACCGAGCCAGTACCATGGCGATGAGGACCAGCCCATGGACTTGACCAAATCCAAAAACACCAACGGCAGCTCAGGCAACGGCACATCTCCCACACTGAACAACAGTCACGTGAACAGCTGCAAGAGAGCCGTCGCCAACCATTACCCGTCGTTATCTCCGCCCTTGCGGGAGAACGCGTTAATGGATATTTCGGACATGGTGAAAAACCTGACCGGCCGCTTGACGCCAAAGTCGACGACGCCGTCCTCGACCTCTGAGAAATCGGACATGGACAGCAGTGTTTTCGAAGAGGGCAACGAAGACCTCTCTCCCATCCAAAGACGGAAAGGCCGACAGTCGAACTGGAATCCCCAGCACCTCTTGATCCTCCAAGCCCAGTTCGCCTCGAGTCTCCGGGACACCCCCGAGGGAAAGCTGGTTATCACCGACCTGGGACCCCAGGAAAGGGTGCACATCTGTAAATTCACTGGCCTTTCCATGACTACTATCTCACATTGGCTGGCCAATGTGAAGTATCAGCTAAAGCGGACAGGCAGCACAAAGTTCCTGAAAAACATTGACACAGGCCACCCTCTCTTTTTGTGCAGTGACTGCGCGTCACAATATCGGACACCTTCCTCTTATATCGCTCATTTGGAGTCCCATCTGGGCTTCACCCTCAAAGACCTCTCCAAGCTTTCCATAGACTTGCTAGGGCAGCACGCCGTGAGGATAGCGGAGAAGACGTTCAGCTCACTGGGACTCACAGAAGAGGACACTGGTTCGATACTACAGTGCAAGCTGTGCAGTCGGACCTTTGTGAGCAAGCATGCGATTAAACTGCACCTTTGCAAGTCCCACGGGAAGTCCCCGGAAGACCACCTCGTCTTTGTGAAGGAGATGGAAAAGACGGATAAACTATAAAGTTAAATGAAGCATGACAGATTATCATTGCACTATATCTCAAAGCTGCAATCTGCCATTTCTGATAGTACCACAGCTGTGTTTTATGTTTGATTAATAGATATTCGAATGAAATTATAGTAGCTTTAATACCACTTGATAATCAGTTTTGGGCAAGGGCAAGGGGCTGTTTCTCAAACCAAATTGTTTTTGGTGTGATACAAACGTAAAACTTGATTTAATGAAGGAGCCATTGAGCTATATAGTCACTGTTGCTTTTCTGTTTTGACTGCATCTGTCCTGAGCCTTCGGGAACAGTCCATCTCTTGGTTTAAAACTGGACCGTGCTCCGATATCCATGATGTGTTTGATCCATGCTCACATTAATTTCAACATTATTTATAGGAGACAACTTGTGCATGTTTCTTTAGATGAAAAGCAGTGGCTGGATGCGTCTCATGAAATTTGATCTCTAATGACCAAATTATTATGCTTATTGACCAAATTTGGGAAATGTTTATATGAAGTTATTGAGAAAACATTTTATTTGTTCCTTCAAAAAAAAATTGCTATTATTTAAGTCTTTTTCGAAAAGTGCTTGGTTTATACATATGTAAAATAACACACCACATTTTTTAAGAGCTTAGCTCCACTTTACCACTTAAAATGATGGGGATAATATAACACTTAGCAACTACAATAATTACAATTTGCTTTTAAAAAACACAAACATGATGTGTTTGATCATCTTTGGTTCTTTTTGTATGCATTGTATATCCTTTTCTGTTGTCTCAACATGTACAGTATTTACATTAGCACCATCGATGTGCAGCTTTGGTTGTGAGCATAAATTAAGTTTTAAACATATAAATTGTATAGAAATAAGCAAGTATGTATACATGTGTCATCATATCTTGCTTTTCACAGTTCCACATTATTTGTACTGTGTGCATTTTTTACGATGTTATTTTATAGACAAATATTGGGATAAAAATGTACAAAGATTCTGTTAATGAAAACCACTATGTCTCTTTTTAAATGAAACGTAGACCAGCCCTTAATGTGGTTTACATGAAATGATGAACTTTGCTGGCATCTTCTCCGATGCATGGTACTGTATATGAAAAACTAATACAAGCAATTCCCCTAAAAGTATTGATTTACGCTGTTTGATGATGAACCCTCTTACTGATGAGACAATTTTATCCTCAATTGTAGAATAAACTTCTGTGTTCCTGATTAACATTTTGTGTTGTTTGAGTGACTTTGTGAGAATATGACCTTTCAAACATACAAACAGAGACATATTTTATTGTCTGACAGCCATGACATTTATATATTTTTTATAGTACATGTATACAACAGTTATACCATTTTTACATGTCTAATGTTTGTATTTTTCTCTTGGATTTATAAACATGACCACAAAAAATTATAAATTGAAATTGCCAAACAATTTTATACTTTTATTCAGGGTTATTAGTACGTCAACAGTTTAATAATAACTTAGCATTGCAACTTCTAGCTTGGTGGAATTTGTGCTTTTTATTTCAGGACAGATAAACATTTCACACAAAAAGGAATTGTTGATTGTGTATGAGCATATTACTGTGTGTTCATCTTCTTCCATTAACTGCTTGAAACAATATAATCCAATATACATTTCAGTTGGCAAACTAAAAGCCACAAAAAATATATGAATTCAGATGCCACATATTTCATTTAATCCTAAAATAATAATGACAATGTCTCAAGTTTCCAAAAAATATAGATGATGGAACTGAAAGAAAAAAAGGAAGTTAAATACATTTTGGCAGTTATAGAAAACCAATTCCTTCTTTTCGATCCTTTTAACATACAACATAAAACATACAGCAGAACATGACAAAACAATACATACGAGCGCCCTCAGAGCTCAGTGGCATAATTGTCACCTTGAAAAAATACTGCATTAAAATAGTTGTATTGAAACAGCCTAGTGTGTCTGCTGTGATCATTTCATGTCTGTTAGCCTTAAGGTGTTTAAAATGAAAAACATGATCCCTTTAAAGCAGATGGAGAGAAGGTGGTGGGGGGGCGGTAGAGCATTGTCACATAAAAAAGGAAAAGGGTGGTTTTTATATAGTTTAACAGTGACATAAGACGCACGGTTCACAGACTGCCGATAAAGAAAGTGGTTTGTGCGTGCATGCGCATGTGTGCGTGCGTGCGTGCGTGTGCGTGTGTGTTGTGTGTGCGTGCAGCTGAAGGTATTAAAGTCAACACACCACGCTGTAGCTCCAGTCATCTCCACACCAGCCGCCTCGGGCCTTTCCCTGGTAAACGGGGAACACAGCTGCTGCTGAGGCTGCCTGCTAGATGCACAGAGCGCTGTATATACAATAAGACAAGGATTAGTCCTATATTTTGTGTGTTAATCAGGAAATAATAAGGTAAACATGACAGTCTTTCAAGTTCTAAAGAATAGAGATATTGACCTGAGAGAAAGCAAGATAAATGAATTGTTATAGTTATAGAAAGCCATTCTACAGGTTCTATATACTTATGTTAACCCCGTAAAAATTCCACATAATCTTATGTATTCAACTGTTAAATGGTGTTCTGCTAGGTATAATAACAATGGATACAAGGATTAGTCCAGTATTTAGTGTTCAACACTATTATATTCCTATATTAACCCTTATATTCATATCATAATACCACATATGTAATTATTCTAATTTCTGCCGATTTTCATGAATACAGAGATTAGTCCTATATTTACCATGTTACAAGATTGTATTTGTATATTATCCCCATAATAATACCACATACTATTATTGATTTGCAATGACTGTAAAATGGTTTGTTCTGCTAGATCAGCTGTATAGTATTGTCATGAATAATAATAATACAGGGTATGTCCTATATTGTGTTTGTAAGTATGTGTATATTAACCCCATAATAATAAAACATACACAAACTTCATGATTTGTGAATAATTAAATAATTGAAACAATGAATACCTATCAATAAAATACTAAATTCAATTTAAAAGTGCCTTTCTCAGACTCAAGCCACTCTACATATGGCACCACGGAGTGCCAATACACACAATCAACATATGCAGTCAAAGAAGGATGGGCTGTAACGTTAAACAAACTCAGAAGACGGATGACATGACTGAGATTTCAACTGGAACGCTCCATGAAGTCAGAATTTCTAACTCGGGAAGACCTCAGCATCAAAGATGGTAGCTCCGCATACATGGTTATATACTGTTTATTAGTAATTCTGTTGTATTTATGTCTCATTAAATCAGTCATACACACAGTACTGTCCAGCAGCTATCTGTGGACATGCCAGCAAATGTATATTTGTATGTATACATACATTGTGTGTATACAGAATGAGGACTTTGAAGGAGATTCTTCTTCTTTTACGGGGAGCAAGTGGAGTTGCAGGAACTTCAATATGAAGTGTTCTGCATCTTAATCTGATGATTAAGATTATCAGGGAGATCATCCCTAGAATCCAGTTAAATTTGCAAGGGGAGACAAAGGGGACTAGGGGAGATGAATACCTTTTTAATGCCTTGCTGCTGGGACTCAAACTCAAACACAACCCAATAGGTTATCAACACAGGGTATGTTTTTTAAGTGTTCAACTTCATATATTTTGCATTACTTTTGTTTATTTTCTGAGGCAATTATACTACAAATGAATTGGGCTAGGGTTAGTAATCCTTAACAAAACTGATACTACTAATGCTGTTTTTTTCACAGCCAATGCCATTATTGTGAAACTAATTGGTAACCAATTGGTGATTAGTAGAGCTGATCACCTGTACCAGTTAGGACCACCAGAATATGTCTGTCTCTCTTGTTCTCTCACTGGCTGATTTTATTAAGATTGCTGGGAGTGAGAATTGCTACAGAGAACATTTGAGATGGCAAAAAAAAGATTGCAGTAGTTCCTCAATACAGAGAAAATGATGGAGTGGAGTGTTACTTAAGCTTATTTGAGTGTGTGTTGCCGTTACTTTAAAAAGATGCCCTGGCTATAAGAGGACCCTAACCGTAAAACCAAGGCCTATAGAACCAAGGGCCAAACCTCCCCATGTCACCACAGACAAAGTACAATCCATAACCACCTGCACACATTCATCCTCCATGGAGCGGCAGTCAGAACCATCTTGTAAAGTATTGTGTAGCTGTCAGGAGTAGGCCTTGTTTGGATGATACCAACCACTCTATCCATCAGAACAGCAAAAGAGAGGAATAGAGACGTGAAAAAAGTGCATTCCTCAGAGAATAATGACGACTGCCAACACGCTGAATAGATGAAGTGTGTCTTGGGCATGGATCTATCAAATGGCTTTTTATAAACCGGCCATTTCTCCCAGAGGTGACGGCCACGAGTATCTTTTGTAGTGTCAAAGTGAGAGGGAATCTCATTGAAATCATGTATTATACTAAACACTAGTCAGTTTGGATATTATTGGGGACAAGACAATAAGGAAAGCATTCGGTTAATCAGAAAGCGTTTATTGGTGGTTGGCGCTCCTTAATTCAGACCAGTATTGAAGCAATCCCAGACGTCCTGATTGGTCAGGACTGTCCCCAGCTCGGGGAGAATGTATTATTTGTAGGATATTTCCTGTGCGTGTGTATACATAAATATTTATATATTTATTAGAGAAGTCCCCGGTGAAGTTTTGGAACATGCTCTTTGCGGGACATACAGGGAAAAGTAAATAGCGAACACACACACACACACGCACACACACACACACACACACAACACACACTGCCATCCCCAATTCCCTGCCCCTCCCCCCGACACACACACACACCCCATCAAATGCCTCATTATTTTCACCTATTCCTGGTGTGTGCTACCTGGATTTGAATGTCAAATGTCATATTTATTTCATCTGTCCGTGAGTTTCCGTGAGAAGCCATTGTCACGTCAAGTTGAGTCGGCGTTGGGGGGGGGGGGGGGGGGGTTGGGTGTGGAGGCAGGGTGGAGGGTGGGAGGGGGATGGTGGAGGCGTCCGGGTGGGGGGATGGGTTTCAGAACTTTCGGACGGTGTGACGAGACTCATTCACGATTCTGTCCAAACGGAGGAAGCGGTGGCGGTGGCGGTGGTGGTGGCGGTGGCGGCGGCGGCAGTGGCGGCGGCGGTGGCGGCGGTGG
>NW_028178700.1:0-1000 GCF_964030765.1 Micromesistius poutassou | reverse complement strand
CTTTTGCGTCAGTGTCTCTAGGGCAGTTATAGTCTCTCGCTCTCTCTCTTTTACTCTCTCTGTCTCTCTCTTTTTTTCTCCCTCGGTCTCTTTCTCTCGCATCTTTCCCTCCCCCCCGTCTCCCCCTCATCCCCCCGTCTCCCCCTCCTCCCCCCGTCTCCCTCTCCCCCTCCTCCCCCCCGTCTCCCCCTCCTCCCCCCGTCTCCCTCTCCCCCTCCTCCCCCCGTCTCCCCCTCCTCCCCCCTCTCCCCCCGTCTCCCTCTCCCCCTCCTCCTCCCCCCCGTCTCCCCCTCCTCCCCCCATCCCCCCCTCCTCCCCCCGTCTCCCCCTCCTCCCCCCGTCTCCCTCTCCCCCTCCTCCCCCCCGTCTCCCCCTCCTCCCCCCATCTCCCCCCCGTCTCCCTCTCCCCCCCATCTCCCCCTCCTCCCCCCCGTCTCCCTCTCCCCCCGTCTCTCTCTCCCCGTCTCCCTCCCCCTCATCTCCCTCTCCCACTCCTCCTCGTCTCCCTCCCCCCTCCCCCTCCTCCCCCCCGTCTCCCTCTCCTCCTCCCCGCCGTCTCTCCCTCCCCCCCGTCTCCCCCTTCTCCTCCCCCCCGTCTCCCCCTCCCCCTCCTTTTTATGGGGCTTCCTAAAAGTTGATGATGATGAATCATGAAAGGAAGAGACTTTAAGGATCTCCCATAGGTAGGGATGGGTATTGATAAGATTTTTGCGATTCCGATTCCATTTTCGATTCTGCTAAACGATTCGGTTCTTTATCGATTCTCTTATCGATTCTCATTTGGAAAAAAGGAGAACAAACAGGTCAATTAGAATCAACTTTAGTTCAGTTAGAAGTAACATGATGACTTTACAAACACTTAACTTATACTTAAGTACTAATATTAAGTTAAATACTTAACTTAACACACAACTTACACGTTGCGTACCTATCTTGCGTAAGCTACGCAACGTGCGTGGTGACGTAATTCGCGCCCGCTCGGAATCGATAAGGGAATCGT
>NW_028178701.1:17500-21508 GCF_964030765.1 Micromesistius poutassou | reverse complement strand
GTGCATATTTAAAGCGGATGTTCCTCTTCCAGGTTCTCATTCTCCTCTTGGAAACGGTGCGTCGACAGCAAGCCGAACATGCTACGATCAAGGTAAAAAAAAAAAGGTCCCCACTCAGTACGAGATGGTAGAAATATCCTTCAGTTCTAGAAAGGGTGGAAGTGTTAATGAGTATTAGCCGAGAATGCTGCTTCTCAGGCTGCTTTGTTGGCACAGATGTTTGTAGATTGTTTCTGAATCAGAGGGACCCAGTCTGCAGCATGTTGTCGTCACGGATAAATGGTGCTGTTAGTTCTTTCTTTATGCAAGTTGTACAGAACTAGTTTTACTTTTGTACAATACGTTATTATCCTTGCTTTTACCCGTGTTCATTTGTTAGTTTTTCGCATGTGGTCTCACCAGACGCATCTACAACTTGAAACTAATGCCTAGACTCTTTTGCAAGAAGCGGACCATCCGCCAACAGCCGGTCGCTGTGTATTCAGACTGGGTGCTGAAGTTAATCAGTTAAACAGAATCTACTTAAGTTTGATCAAACTTAACTTTCAGTCAAGTGGCCTCCCCGCCTGGCGAACTAGATCTATAAACTTTGGGTGGCAAAAAGAATGGGGAGGGTGATTCGAAGTTTGCAGTATTATACTTTTCTGTTCTAATCCTGCTAATGGAGTACTTGGCTGGAAAGAATTTTCAGTTTATTTTTTGTAGTGATGGCATGAGCTGGAAATGTGTTGCATGTTATTGAACTACCATTCTTAATTTCAGATGGTGCCAAAGAAGTGCAGAATCGTCACATGCTGACAAGTGTTCAAGGTACGCCGTGTTTAAGCGCGCATCTAATAACATGGTCACCGCATGCGCTGTGATGATGTCATTCCTACATTCGCAGTTTGCACCTGAGGTCTCCGGACCGGAGAAGGCCCAATACTTCCTTGGATGTCTGAGCGCTTTGTGTGGCGGCTATAGAGTGTTCTCTACTGTTAATGTGTTAACTCAACTGTTCTGCCCTGTTTCAGGATAGGGATGTGCCCTTTCACCTGGAAATGATGGCTCTCAACTGCATGAGGGACCTCCAAGAGCAGGTAATTATCTCCCTTCTGTTATCTTGCACATCCAGTCAATATTTAGTAAGTTAAAATCAGTGTTTTCCTACACATCGTTGTCTGAACCCCTGCGTACAACGTCTTCCACTAAGGCTTTTTCGCTGTGATGATGTCATTCCTACATTCGCAGTTTGCACCTGAGGTCCTCGGACCAGAGAAGGCCCAATACTTCCTTGGATGTCTGAGCGAAACGACAATGATGGTCGTTCTGTGTTTGTTAGTTTTGAGAGGCGGTCAGTTGACGGTTGGTTCTTGTGTTTCAGGACTGAGCCGTAAGACGGGGGCTGGTGACCAGACCATGTCAGTGTTGGTAAGTATTTGTTCAACCATTTTGGCTCGGTCAACCTCTTGTCTCTCCCATCGGTCACGGTTTCGCTGTGATGATGTCATTCCTACATTCGCAGTTTGCACCTGAGGTCTCCGGACCGGAGAAGGCCCAATACTTCCTTGGATGTCTGAGCGAAACCACATTAATGTCCGCCTAGATGCAGTCATTTTTTTTTATCACCGCTTCCTCCTCCCTGAACGCGCCCTAACATTATGTTCTCCTGCAGGTGAACAGTGACGGGGCTTCCTGATTGGGTGTCGAAGCTCTAGCAGGAAGTCGGGACCCAGTCTCCTCCAGAGAAGGTAAAGGACTTCAAATTGTAGCTGGGTGGGGGTGTGACTAGTGTTTCGCTGTGATGATGTCATTCCTACATTCGCAGTTTGCACCTGAGGTCCCCGGACCGGAGAAGGCCCAACACTTCCTTGGATGTCTGAGCGAAACCACAATGCTGTCTGACATTTTGACTGTTATTTTGAGAGGCTGGTCAGTTGACGGGTTGGTTCTTGTGTTTCAGGACCGAGCTGTAAGACGGGGGGGCTGGTGACCAGACCATGCCAGCGTTGGTACGTATTTGCTAAACCTTTTTGGCTCGGTCGACCGCTAGTTTCGGTCACGGTTTCGCTGTGATGATGTCATTCCTACATTCGCAGTTTGCACCCGAGGTCTACGGACCGGAGAAGGCCCAACACTTCCTTGGATGTCTGAGCGAAACCAGGCCTAGCTGCAGCCATTTTGTGTCGCTGCTTCCCCCCCGCCCCTCCCTGAACGTGATCTTTATTTTCTCCTGCAGGTGAACAGTGACGGGGCTTCCTGATTGGGTGATGCTCTGGCAGGAAGTAGTGAACCAGGCACCTCCATAGAAGGTAAAGGACCTCAAGTTGTGGGTGGTGTGTAGGTCTTTACTTTGCCAGTTGGTTGGGGGGGGGGGGGGGGGTAGTAGGTGCGGTGACCTAGTGTTTCGCTGTGATGATGTCATTCCTACATTCGCAGTTTGCACCCGAGGTCTACGGACCGGAGAAGGCCCAATACTTCCTTGGATGTCTGAGCGAAACGACAATGTCCGCCATTTTTGCTGTGTTAGTTTCAGAGGCGGGTCGGTTGACGTTTAGTTCTTGCGTTTCAGGATCGAGCCCTAAGACTCAGGCGGTGACCAGAACATGTCGGTGTTGGTACGTATTTTTTCAATCATTTTCAAGTCAACCTCTAGCGACCTTCATGTCGGCCTGTTTCGCTGTGATGATGTCATTCCTACATTCGCAGTTTGCACCTGAGGTCCTCGGACCGGAGAAGGCCCAATACTTCCTTGGATGTCTGAGCGAAACGACGCCCTTTTGACTATGTTGTGTGATCAAATGACGAGGTTTGTTTCCCTGAGTAACTGTGGCGCTGAACTGTGTTCCAGCTGGTCCTGATGTCGACCTGTTCCCAGGACCCATCCTGTGGGGCCTCCTGGTTGTTTGGAGGTGAGGGCTGACTCTGCTTTAGGTCTTCTGGAACCCCCGGAGAACACCCGGAGAACAGTCTTGTTTCTACTGCATTAAAAACACTTATTTCAGATAAAGTATTCTACTACTAAAAACTTCATCAGGACAAATTTTCCTCTATAAATTGCTCTTTTCAAATATGCAAAAGTGGTGATAAAAACAGGATCAGAATTAAAAGGCAAATATTATTGCATTTAAACATTACATGTCTGTGTAATAGTCTATAGTTCTACTAGAGACTCTAGTATCTATACTATACTAGCTGCAAGCAACTTATTGGAGGTATCCTGTGCGCTGTGATGATGTCATTCCTACATTCGCAGTTTGCACCTGAGGTCTTCGGACCAGTGACGGCCCAATACTTCCTTGGATGTCTGAGCGCTCTATTAAATGGTCTTCTGGGTGTAGAGCTATATCTGATGGTCTGCTGCCCAATCCTCAACCTCCTTCTCTTGTTACAGCTCCATGATGTCAGAGCCGGCCCGCGGTGACCTCCAGATCTGAATTGTGAATCTTTTCAATAAAACAAATGAATGAAAAAAGAACAGACTACCTTTTTTATTGTTTCCTCATTATGAAATGGTTGAACTAAGCATGGTTGAGTTTAAATAAACCTCTTGGTTGACAGAAGGATTTTAACAAATCTTAAACTGAACCTGGTCTAGTTCCCTGTCAACTCTAGGTTCTGGGGTTTAGTTAATTGCCGTAAAAATGAGATTTAAAAACCGCGGGTTGATTAGATGGTACATTAGTTCGTCTTTCTTGGCCTCTCGGCTTGCCGTAGTGAGAAGAATTCCAAGCAGGTTGGGTGTCTTGCTGGATCTGGAATTACGTCAGTTCCCGTTAGCCGGTTATCTTAAGATATATCAGATAAAGCAATGCAGCCGTGGATTTAATACCCGGTGTACGAGCCAACGTTAACGCAGGCGGCCGGCTATGTGTGGGACTCGGGTCAAAATAGACTACCTCCTGATTCAAGCCTGTACTAAGAATGTTTTTGCCCGGACAGCTGATGGGGCGACTGGGCATCAAAGCTGAACAGACACGCCAGTGTTTTAAGTAGGCTTTTCATTTACACAAACGTTTGACAATCATC